>NC_068370.1:32017590-32317590 GCF_020536995.1 Dreissena polymorpha
GTCGTCCTAGTCGTCGTCGTCGTAGTCGTCGTCGTCGTCGTCGTCGTAGTCGTCGTCGTAGTCGTCGTCGTCGTCGTAGTCGTTGTCGTCGTCGTAGTCGTCTCGCCGTCTCGTCGTCGTCGTCCAGTAGTAGTCGTCGTCGTCGTCGTCTTCGTAGTCGTCGTCGTCGTCGTCGTCGTCGTCGTCGTCGTCGTCGTAGTCGTCTCCGTGGTCGTCGTCGTCGTCGTCGTCGTCGTCGTCGTCGTAGTCGTCGTCGTCGTCGTCGTCGTCGTCGTCGTAGTCGTCGTCGTCGTCGTGTCGTCTCCGTGGTCTCGTCGTCGTCGTCGTCGTCGTCGTCGTCGTCGTCTCGTCGTCGCCGTCGTCGTCGTCGTCCTCGTCGTCGTCGTCGTCGTCGTCGTCGTCGCCGTCGTCGTCGTCCCGTCGTCGTCCTCGTCGCAGAAGTCGTCGTCGTCGTAGTCGTCGTCGTGTCGTAGTAGTATCGTAGTAGTAGTCGTAGTCGTCGTAGTCGTCGTCGTCTAGTCGTCGTTGTCGTAGCCGTAGTCGTCGTCGTCGTCGTCCTCGTCGTCCTCGTCGTAGTCGTCGTCGTCGTCGTCGTCGTCGTCGTCGTCGTCGTCGTAGTCGTCGTCGTCGTCGTCTTCGTCTAGTCGTCGTCTCCGTGGTCGTCGTCGTAGTCGTCGTCGTCGTAGTCGTCGTCGTCGTCGTAGTCGTCGTCGTCGTCGTCGTCGTCTCGTCGTCGTCCGTGGTCGTCGTCGCCGTCGTCGTAGTCGTCGTCGTCGTCGTCGTCGTCGTCGTCGTCCGTCGTCGTCGCGTAGTCGTCGTCGTCCTCGTCGTCGTCGTCGTCGTCGTCGTCGTCGTAGCCGTCGTCGTCGTCGTCGTCGTCGTCCTCGTCGCCGTCGTCGTCGTCGTCGTAGTCGTCGTCGTCGTCGTCGTCGTCGTCGTCGTCGTCGTCGTCGTCGTCGTCGTCGTCGTCGTCGTAGTCTCCGTGGTCCTAGTCGTCGTAGTCGTGGTCGTCGTCGTCGCCTCGTCGTCGTAGTCGTCGTCGTCTTCGTCGTCCTCGTAGTCCTCGTCGTAATCGTCGTAGTCGTCGTCGTCGTCGTCGTAGTCGTAGTAGTCGTAGTAGTAGTCGTAGTAGTAGTAGTAGTCGTAGTAGTAGTAGTAGTAACAGCAGCCAAAACCCCATCCGCAGTAGTAGTAGTAGTGATAGTAGTACTAATAGTAGTATGTTATGTTATATCAGAGCCTTGCTTATAAGACGTTTTCATGGGCTGATTAATTTGAGGGAACAAGATAGTATTTGATTGGCTGACTAACTCGTGGCCACGAGTTAGTTAAGACGGGATCTCGAGATTTCGATATTTTCTCCTCTTTTGTATAATGCACACTTCCTTTATTTACTGCACCGCTCTTTTTTTAATTGCACTCCTCTTTTATTTAGTTTTGCACTCCTCCTTTTTTCTATCTCGTGGCCACGACATAGCGAACTCGTGGCCACGAGTTACTAAGTCGTGGCCACGAGATAGATAAAAGGGGAGTGTAATTTAAAAACAGATGAGTGAATGTCACCTCTATGCCACCGGACAGATGACCATAATCATTCGCTTTTGGGATGTGAATTCGAATCCAAAACATTAGATTGCAGCTGAAGCAGCATCTATAAAGGCACATTTCTTGGGTCTTGTGTCTTTAAAGGAGACAACTGGTACTGTTATGACTAAACATTTTCTTCGGTAGTTAGTCTTTATCTATCGACAATTTACGCGGTCAAAGATATGACAATGGCAGCAATATGAAGGAAAAAGAGAATTGTGTACAACGAAATTTTTAGCTGTCAATCCCTGAGCATTGTTTGTGCCTTACTGTGCACATACCTTGACTTTGGCTGTTAATGATGCTGCAAAATGTTGCTTTTAAGCAACAGCCTTCTTTGATCGAGTGCCACGTGCTTATGTATTATTTCCTGCATCAACTCGTCGTCGGGAAGTTTTAAATTAACATGTTTCTAATATCACTGTTCAACCACTGGGTGAAACAAGATGCGAAAGTTGAATCGATGCTTTGAAACCTCTTCGTTATCAGCTTGGTGATATTTACCATGCTCTGGCAGAGATTGCGGATTCACGGGGCATTTCAAAAGCCATTTCTAGTTTTAAGTTTGTCGTTTCTCTGGTTTTGTTGTATGGCCTGTTGTTTGAGATCAACATGACTAATAAACAACTTCATGCAAAAGAATTAAATATCAACGGTGCCTTGAATCATCTCTATGAAACAAAGAAGTTTTTCGTAAACCGCAGAAATTAGAAAAACGCTGGTAAGTGCGACTGAAATTGCAGTCAATTTAGAGAAACCACAACTTTTCGAATCAGAACCAACCCGTATAAGAAGAAAAAGGAAACACTTTGCATACAAAGGAGATGACAAGGAACATATTCAGGATCCAAAAGACAATTTCACAATAAACTTTTACTTCGCTGTTCTTGACACAGCAATACAATTTGTTCAAGAAAAATTTACTCTGATGCAACACATTAGTTCGGTGTTTGGTTTCCTCTATGATATTCACCGTTTGCAGAATAATACTAGCAATAAATTTATGGATCATTGCTTGAATCTTGAGAAAGCTTTGAAACATGGAGACTCCACAGACATTGATGCAGATGATCTAAGCCAAGGTGCCTGAACCACGTGACTTTTTCGGCTATGTGTGGGACAATCGGATGTAAACAAAACGTCGCTTCAGGTAACGTTTTCGATTATTTCTTCATTATTTCAAAACCATTTTCAAAAAAACAAAGACGAGTGCCCTGTCATTGTAAAAAGACACAACTTTGTTAAGTTTGCGCAAAATTAATTAAGTATTTTTTATCCAAAAAGTGCAACCGCGTGTTTGAAAACACATAAAGTGAAATGCCATGTGTGATATATTTTTTGTTAAATCAACAAAAAACATTGATTATAATATTGTCGAGGGTTTAACAAATAGGGCGGATATTGTTATTCTTCATAGATAAGCTACTTATATTGTATGTTTGCGCAAATACATCTAATTTCGGAGGGTGTGTATATAAATGTTATACTGCTATGTGTGGGACACATTTTTTAAATGGTATGTGTGGTATACAAGAATTTGCCTGTCAGTTCTGCATTTAATCTGAACACAGTTTTGTAAGAATCTAGAACATAAACTTTAGTCTGTCCTAAAAATATCAAATTAACCAAATGTTACATTATTGAATACTGAAGTAATCGTGTAATGATTAAACAATTTATGTTTAACTGAACATAATTCTTATAAAAGCATACATGTTATGTTGATATATAATATTTCTTTGTTTTACTTATTGTCTTTAAATAAATATAATGATTAATATTTCTGCCTGATTATTGAATTTGGTCCATTTTTTAATGAATGACAAAGAAAATAAGAGCACAAGCTTTAAAATGAGTTTTACTTCTATTGTTTTTCAGACTTGAAAAGGATTAGTCGAAAGATCTGTAACGCTTTTAAGGTTCGAAGCTGTGTAAGAACTACATGAACACCATCAAACCACACGGGAGGTGATATGTGGAAAGTTAATTATCAAAATCACAGTGACAGAGACAGGGACCCCGCTTCATTCTGTGATGTTTATGGAAAGCTATTTCAACTAACTATGCAAACATACTATTTAACATGTATTTTTGCATAAGCAAAACAAAGTGTGTGTATTGATATGTGTGTATATTTATGGGTTTTGTATCTATGTTATTACTAAAATTGATTAGATTAATATAAAATCTGATTATGTGTGTTAATAAAACAGGTGTTTCATAACAAATAACAATTTAAATCCAATGATGCTTGTTTGTGGTCTATTCCAATATCATCTCCATATGAACATCTTCGGATCCAATAATGCTTGTTTGTGGTCTATTCCAATATTATCTCCATATGAATATCTTCAGTATATCAAAATAAACACGTCATTAATAATAACATTACTTTATAACTAGCATGCACATGTAACAATAGAAATTAAAGCACCAAATACATAAAGAAGTACATTAGTATTCACAAAGAAATTGTAATCAGTCAATTTATGAATTTGCAAATCTTGCTATTCAAACATATGAATGCTCCAATTAAGTCATAACAAATGATCATCGGCAAAACGTCTTGACTTGTGGGTGTTATTATACCAACAAACATATTGAATTGCATCAATACTTCATTTACTCAAATTCAAATGAAATCTGAATAACTGAATAGTTTGAGATGTTTAATGAAAATACTCATTCGCCCCGGTCATGAAAGGGCGCTGCAAGATCTTGTTACCACTGCGCCAAGTAATTAACATTAAATCATATAATGTTGTTCAATTTGTTGAAATGTCAAATTTTTATGTAATGTTTATTTTGATTGTTTTCTTTCCCTGCAATACTTGCACCATCCGGTAATAAAACAAACAGTCATTTAAACATTGGAACATTTACTATACATGTTTGTATTTGACAACTTTTCATTGATCAAGATATCAGTACGTCTCTTGAAGGTGCTTCCAAAATACTTTAATCTCCCTGAAAAGAACAAAATACAAATGAAATAAACTATTTAACTTAAAAAAATAGCATGCGTGATATATCAGATAGCTCAATAGGATTTAGATACAAATACATGATTTTCCAGGATTTTTTTTTTTATTGATCCTAGTGTCTATTTGTTTAAAAATGCTGTATGATCTCTTTATGCTTATATATCGTTACAGTCAAAAATGCCTACACATTCCTGCTAAAAAACACACAACTAACACTTTTTGTAGTTTTGTTGCAATAATATTCACATGACATCTTGCACAAACAATCCTTACGATTTTGTGTATTAAACAAGTGCATTAGTTGTCAGTAACAATTCACTGAAAATTCAACATTTTGTAACTATCAATTTTATAGAAACAAACAAAAAGTTTGCCCAACGGAACTATTTTCCTGTCCGTGCGTGGATGGCTTTGTGTTAGGAGATCCCCGACCGTGTTTTCACCTCTCTGCCACACTGTTCGCAAACAAATGGCATTCTAAAAGTAAACAAAATATGAATATAAGTTATCGACAATCATGATAATTTTGAGTAACATCAACGTAGGATTATCATATTTAAGGCGCGCAAAACAAAACCAACAATGTTTATCGACCAACTTTTGTTATTCAGACAGACTTTAAATATTATTGACGTTAATGTCAATCTTTCGATTCTCTAGTTTAGTTTGTATACCACACATAGCATTTAAAAAATTTGTCCCACACATAGCATCATCACATTTTCATACACACACTCCGAATCAGATGTATTTGCGCAAACATACAATGTATGTAGCTTCTCTATGAAAAATTACAATGTCCGCCCTATTTTTTAAACCCTCTAAAACATTGTAATCAACGTTTTTGTTGATCGAATAAAAAATATACCACACATAGCATTTCACTTCGTGTGTTTTCAAGCACGCGGTTGCACTTTTTGGAAAAATTACTCAATTAATTTAGAGCAAACTTACCAAAGTTGTGTCTTTTGACAATGACCGGGCACTCGTCTTTGTTTTTTTGAAAATGGTTTTGAAATAATGAAGAAATTATCAAAAACGTTACCTGAAGCGACGTTTTGTTTACACATAGCCGAAAAAAGTCACGTAGTTCAGGCACCTTGTAAGCAGTGTACATCGCAAAAAGATGTTCTAAACTGTATATTGAAAAATAATCGAAAATATAATATCCCCAACACTGTTATAGCGAATCCTCTTGACATTTCCAGTTTCTGTGGCTATTGGTGAGCGAAGCTTTCCGAAGCTCAAACTCATAAAAATATATCTGCGAACATCCATGGTACAAGAAAGATTTGTTGGACTAGCTACTCCGTCAATTTAACATGAACACATAGAGACAGTGAACAGATGGAACTCGTTTCTACATTTGCTAAAGCAAAAGCGCGAAAAATGATGTTTTGAACTTACATAATAGATCATTATACATGTATATACTATATTCAATGTAAATACGATTGAAGCAAACGGCATTACAGCATTCATGTGTTAACGTTAATATTATTTAAACAATTAGTTGA
The DNA here is from genome assembly GCF_020536995.1 of Dreissena polymorpha. Lineage (NCBI taxonomy): Eukaryota > Metazoa > Mollusca > Bivalvia > Myida > Dreissenidae > Dreissena > Dreissena polymorpha. The sequence continues at coordinate 32,023,679 of NC_068370.1, forward strand.
TGTGGGCACGGGGGGGGGGGGGGGGACGGGGGGGGGCGCAGTGCGACTGATACGCCTAAGGTGCCAGATACTCTGGCGCCGGCCCTGTGTAAAATTATCGCTCTGTCGTTACGCACTTAATTGTATTTTAGAAAATAAAACGTTGAATTAGCCGGCACTTCTCGGATTTAAAGTTGCCTTATTTAAATATACTACGGTGTCCTTAATACAATCTGATGATTGAAGTATGCGCATTGGGGGTTTGAACTGTTTTATATCCGTATTCATTCAACATTCTTGACATTTCCAGTAGGCTTAATATTTAATTTATGAATGGCTTACTTATGCTTGAGATTTTACTCGATTAAATAAGCAAAAACAAACACATTTTACACATGTATAAGCATGCAATATATTCTGTACAAAAAGTGGTTGTAAATGAATCACATCATCCGTCAGTTTGTTTGTGTGAAAGTCTGTCATTCCGTTAGTCGGTTGTTACGTCCATCTCCCCCCCAAAGTGTCCGCCAATTGTTCCCTATTTATTTAAGGATTTTGTAATAAGTGGCGCAAATGTTATCCTTAGTGAGAGGGCGATTGCGGTACTGTATCACATGGCTGTTTTTAATATATATGCCGTACTTTGTGATTTAATGTCAAAATAAAACATTTTATGTTTCAAATAGCTAATATCCAAGTATATGCTCGCATTTCATTGAACATTGAAAACATAACAAACACGACAAACACGTCAATGTTTATTAGATTGTATATCACGATAAAACATTTTGAACACATTTAAGTACATTTTAATAGTTTATATAAAATAATTTAATAAAAAGCAAAAAATAGATACGTTACATGATTTTCGTATTAACAATCAAATTTCAAGCATAAATAAATGTACAATTTACTATTAAGGCCTCGCTTAAGTTTTGTGTTGATATTTTTGTTAAGTTTTGACTTAACTTATAAACATAGATTGGAATCACTTATAACAACACAAATGTATGTAAGCACAATCTTCGAATATGCGAATAGTCCGATATCTTTTTATTAAATTGAAATACTGTATAAACATTGTGTAGATCGTTATATTTGCATTATTGTATTTCTTTCCTCTTTTTGTTTCTGTTTGTCTCTACCTTTAAGTATCTGTCATTGTAAACTTATTTAATTTTATCTTATAAACGCGAGACTTGAACATACAAAAAAGAGTTAAAGGAAAATGTAATTTGTTTTTTTCTCTGTTAGTATGTATACTGTTATTTGTATTCTCATTTTTATTATTTGTTATTTTTGCTTTTTTTAATTTGAGTAATTTATTATGAACCCAAACTAATACACTTTTTTCAAAATATAAAATAAAATGATGCAACTTATCAACTTATCATAATAAAATAGTTAAACATACAAAATCCATCCAGATCTGGAATCTATCTGGACCTAACGTCAGTAGCCTTGGAGTTTGTGACTCTTCCTCGCGTAAGACAATTCTTCACTTTTATCTTGACAACTCCTGATGAATCTTTATGCTAATTGGCTCGGATTACTCTCCCTTAAAGGTCAACATTATTGCTTATATTGACTGGTTTTAAGTGTTTAATTCACTAACCCATATTAATTCTAAATTAAGATTCTTGAATCCTAAGTAACACTTCTCAGATATTCGTGAAACTACATAAACTAGCGTCGTGGAGTTATCCATCATGTAATATGCATTGTTTTGCACAGATATGAATATATCTATTTAGTTGAGATCGAACAATTTTTTAATTATCATACCTTTTTAAAGGAATTTAAAGGACTGTCGCACTCTCGGTCAAGATGTTCCAGACAGCGTCTGCTCTAACACTGGCCCTTGGATGGACTGTCTTGAGGGTGCTGTATGCCTTATTACTGCTGCCTGTTTTCATCTTTTTGTAAATGCTGTTAGATTGCTTCTCAATCCATTCCTCTTTGGGCTCTTTCATCTTTTTTTTCACTGCTGCATGTTCGTTCTCTAATAATCTGTCCAATAGTTCTGACTGGTGAACTTCTCAAGCCTCAGCTCTCCTCTTTTGTTGCAGAGGTCCATGATCTCGGTTGTAACCCAAATATTGTTCTGACTTCTCTCTCTCTCTCTCATTAAAACATCTTCTACCGATGATAGCCCGATGCCAGAAATACTTTCTCAATATTGTTGGTGATGGTGTCGATGTCACAGTATGCGATGTTCAGTGCTTTAAAATCGTCACTTATCTGTGCGTTAAATACATTTATGTATGGATCGTTTAGTTTCTCTACGTCAAATCTAATGCGAGGATTCTTGTTGATGCGCTCGTTTTCAACTTCAGTGTGATAGTGGTGAGCACATAGCCGTGGTCATTGCTTATGTTTGCCCCAAGAAACGTTCTTTGTTTGCCTTGTTTATGCTATATCTGAACCGTTGGGGCGCCAATATAAAATTTATCTGGTTGTGTATTTGCCCGTATGGTGCATGCCTGATCGCAGTTCTGAACGGTTTGTTTGGGAGGAGCGTTTTTGCCAGGGTGAGTTGGTGGCTTCTGTCATTTTATTTGAAGAGAGCGTTGTATGTTTGTATGTGTTGTATGTCTAAACAATTAGCTGTTTTTAGAATATATAGTCTTAATTTGAGCATCTATGCACTTTATTTACGAATGTTATGACGACCAAACATTCGCAGAGGTTTTGTTGTAATTTAGCGGGCAATCAGACGCTGTGTTATCTCTTGTTAACAGATTTTAAATACAGCATAATATTTCATTTTGACTTAAGTATATTAAGCTAATTTTTATTAAACAACATATACATCACAAAAATGCGTTTGAAGTAAATATAAAGCTTACCATACACAATTTCGAGCTAAACTCAATTTAAATAGACAACAAATACATTTTCGTGATAATGTCACATGGATGAGGTTAATGCATAATACAAATATTTTGTCAAACGTAGCATAAAAATGCAACAATGATTACATTATTATCTTCTAGTTTTCGGTTTGATTTTTGGCAAAGGTTGTAGCCCAAAGGCCATAGTAATGATATCGATTTCTAAGCCTATCCGAATTGGTTGGCTGCCAAAAAACAAATTCCCAAAACTTCGATATACCATTTAATTCAGGCGCACTAACACTAGTTCTTCGCAGATCTCAATAACCCGCCTTGTAAATACAGATCATTACTATATAACATGACAATGTCATAAAAAATGTAAAAAAAATCAATAATTCAAGCAAATTTGCTAAGCATTGGCTAGTTTTTATTGTTTATATATTCATGCGAGAATAAGTTCCTCACTTGACGGTCTAGGCTAAAAAGATACGAGTAAGACAGTAAGAATATTTTTCTTCTGAGATATTTTTGTAGACCGTATATTTTGTATTGATAAACATATTTTTAAAATATTGTTATTTTTATTTTGCGTAAACAAAACATTCCAGAAAAAAATAAATGAAAAAAACAACAACAAATATTTTAGATCATTCTTGGAAATAGACGAAGTAACCGGATATGGTTTTACACTGCGCAGATCGAGCGCGCAAATCGAGCGCGAAAAGTTCTACGTGAGACAAAGTACACAAAATGTACACCGTTCTTTATCATGGTAAGTGGATTTTCTTTTGTATACACATTACATCTGAAGTATGAGTGTTTTCCTGATCAGTTAACTATGTAATAAAAAATATGTTATGCTATTGAAAGTGATTTATTTGACGCCAACAATAACAGTTTTTTGCGGTCATGTTGTTGTTGTTGCTGTTGTTGTATATCTTCACCGCCTATGTAGACTAGTTGAACAAAAGGTTATCGTTCCCACCACCAGTGTCGTGTAGTTCTCCACCGTCTATGTACACTGTAGTATATACACAAATATTTTCTTTTCTTACAGTCTCTGAGCGTCAGCACTCAACCGCTAGGGTCAATCTGTATTAATTTGGACAAAGGGAGAAATTCTGACTATACTTCTTCCCAAGCACACTTAATCTAGCCCCAGGCCTTTAGCGCCTACGGCGCTTTGATTTATACTACGTACCGTTAAATATATAATTGTCTGGAACTATAAGCTTTAAAAAAACATTGCAAGTTCTCGTTACATTTTTTGTATTTGAGCAATCAAGTAGTTCGATGAACTGCTATACATTTAGACGGAATCTATAAAACTTTGGAAGTAATGTATTCCTTACATTAGCATAATAAAGTGTGTTTTTGTCTTGTAATCTGTTTACGAGATAAAGTTATCAGTGTTTACAGATTCATAGGAAAGCCCCACACCGGAAAAAAAACAATTTAGGTAAGAATATACCGTACTGTCAATGACCAATTGTTTGCGTCACTTTTGCGATAAAGTTATTCTCTATTATCGTGCAACTTGTTTAACAATAAACACATTTAAATATTGATAAAACTTTGTCTGGTTAAGAGACCTATTTTACAATATGTATGGGATTTAATGGAACGATGTTCAAACTTATATATTTGGAATCATCTACTAGAGAAGTTGATCAATGGCACAATTAAAAATTATTTGCTATAAAACAAAACATATATATATAAATCTATTGTAAGTTCAAGCATATAATTTCATTACTTGTATACACTTATCAAAACGAAACCGTGAAACACGGCAATTGTACGCGTTGGTAAACAAGCATTCGGTGACATAAAGCTAAGTAATTGCTATTTATAGACCTCTATAGAGTTTTGGTCATGTTCAATTCTAGTTTGGTTTGGAAAAGTATATATGACTGTGTTTTGATTATTAAAGTATAATGGTAATATTAAGCGCTAAAATAGAACTTAAGTTAGAAAAACAAATGAAAAAAGAACACACTCCACTTTTACTTGTCTATTTGTATCAGATTTGAATCCCTCATAAGGTACCTCTTTATAGTGTCACTACTTTGTAAATGATGAGGGAAACAGATAGATGCCCTAAAGGCAGATGTAGTTTTAATGACATCATAGTATTTTCTTCATTTCAATCTTATTCGATTATGCTTAATACGATAATATAATTGATCGTTTAATATGGTAGAAAATGAAAATGTAATCATCTAACGCAAGTAAAATATATTTCATCACTTCAGTGTAGCCAATTTACATATTTTACAACTTAAACACTAATGCTTATGATTTCTCATGGGATATAGACTCACATACTCAGAATTGACAATACTATGCATAATTCTTCAAACTGATCGATATGCTTCATTTCTTTGATTTATTAATGTTAAAATGTCGCTTTGAACTTGTTATTTGCATAACTGTACTTTTTTCGCACGTCGGTCTTGTAAAAGCTCATTTTGTTGAAAGCAAAACCCGGCACGATAACTTGCCAACTGAAACAATATATTGTTCGTAAAAGTACCATGTATTTAAAGTGTTATTATGAGCATTTTTCACGGTTGGATTGAGCTGAAAATAATACAGGTCAACAGAGCTAATTTAAATGTGGTAACTGACCAATTATCTGCAACTCATCTTGCTACCAGTTGTTTATAAAAATATATATTATATTCGATATTTTACTTGACTGTACAGTCCTCTAAGCCGAGCGGAACTGTCTTTTATTAGGATCGGAGTTAGTGTCCGTGTGTCGTATGAACGAATCTACACTAAAACTAAATTTAGATTCACATCGTACACCGAATCATTTCTGTCGTCAGTTGTCAAAACGAAAGTACGTTTGATATTCGAATGCATTTTGTTTATTTTTCCGGGATATTGTTTTAGTATGTTGATGCTGCATTTACAAATATAAGTGTATATAAAATGAAAACACCAAAAATAAACAAAGTTTGTGATAGACACGTATAAACATTGCATATAATGTTAGATGCGCATACTATCACGTTAATTATGCGTACTTTTTCAAATACTCAACTCCAGTTGCGTTCTAAGGAAACATGAATATGATATGCACAAGGTTCTTAACGTGTCATTCGTATCCTAAGTTATAAGACTCAAAACGAAATTAAACAACAAACACACATGGAAATAGATGTGTTCCATATATTGTATATACATCAAAATAAAGTGTTTGAGTACGTTTCACTTGTGTTTCCGTTCAAATTAAGTTTCTTCAAATTTGGCAAGCGATTCTAATTCCATGACGAGGTTTCAGAACGAGCGATTTCCGCTCACGTGTTGTTGGAAGGGTACAAATTTATAGGTAATTATTGTGTTGTCTCGTGGTTCAAAATACTAAAAGGTTGGTGTTATTGAGTGAAATTATGTATATTTTATGTCTTACAGTCATCAATATGACTTTCCACTTTCATTTAAAGAAGAGAAACGTCATTTTGTTAAGGTCACTAGGTGATCAATTCCGGTATCGCTTGACGCATAACTCGGGGACCGTATATACGTTACCGTAACTTCGACACGCGTATTTCATGCATATTTTACAAATTTATTCTGCTGTGTACTGCCTAGTTTGGTCATTAAACTTTGTTAACATGCACAGTATACATTGTAATTAAATAAATTCACAATATTTTTCCCGTTCTTTAATGGAAATAACTTAGTGAACGGTCAAAGGAAATACAAACTGGAATTAATTCAACTTACCATAATCTGTACTTTGAACTCCTTCCTTTGCATCCAAACCTTATGTTGTGTATGTTGAAATGAGTCATGGATTTCAACAATATACTTGTTTTGATTACCCCTGTACTGTACAGTACTGTATTTTGTTGCACAATACATGAATAGAATATATCCAGACTGAAATTATTATTAAGATTACGTTAAAAATGAATTGTCGGATTTCTATATAATATTGAAATATATTTTTGCTTATTCCTTGATATATAATTTAGATTTCCATATACAATAGACATCCATGGAGAAAGTGAAGCGAAAGACAATCAGATCCTAACATTGCAGTCCGGCGGTCAAGTCTGAAAAATCTGTGAAGCAGGTAATCAATTCCTTAGAACAATTAAATAATTATACAGTGAAAATGTGCATCTTATAATTATACACATAATCATAATTCTTTAAACTCCATTTCACATTTCTGTATCTTAATAGTGGCCTTTTTCAAAGTATTTTCAAGTTAATTGAATACAGAGTACAGTTTCATACTAACTTAACTATGGATTTAAATGTATGTTTACTCATGCAGTACTGTAAACACAGGTATGATACCATGTGTTATAGCTTGCCTTTAATAAAATGTAAAAATACATAATGTTATTTAAATCATTAACTATAATAAAACTCACATGATTGTGCAAAAGAATGAATACATTAGGGTTTGAGTGTTGTCATTTTACCACAAATATGATGCATATGAGGGCTGTATCGGATTCATATGGGTCTGTTTCTCTGTCTGTCGGTATAGCGTCTGTAGACAAAAGTTAAATTTTATTTATCTCTGTGGCCTTTCAACAGAGTTGAATAAAATTGTATTCTGATGCAATACCATACTCTGCGTTTGTATCTCAGTCTGTTTTAGGATTTACTTTAAAATGTACAGGTGGCCATTTTTGCTTTTGGGTGAATTTCAAAATGGCCAACATGTCTGACTAGTTACAACTTTGCTGTGACAAGGTGCTGTCTAGTAGTATCGTCACATTGAGTGATAGATATAGTTTAGATTTTGACACAAGAATCATCTCTACATTTCAGAAGTATGGCACAGGAAGCATCTCACCAGGGGGAGTAGGGAGTCAGGCGAGCATTGATAGATGTCCAAGACAATAAAATCTCCATCAAGAAAGCTGCGAAGAAACAGTTCTTTTTGTGTAATTTCTTTAAGACGTCGTCTGTCTGGTGAAGTTAAATTTGATTCTTATCATTAAAGTGTTTCCTTTCATATTGCAATAGATCGGCATCAAGATATACATTTAAACAACATCATTATGCAAATGTTATTTTAAGAATACCAAAAAACCCCATGTGTTTCCTTATTTAGTAGAGAAATACAAAACATTTTAATTTTGAACTTAAGTGAAATTATTTAAGAAATGACTTAAGATGTTTCTGGAATACCACCACTGTACCACATGTTTCTGGGGCAAGTAAGCAAATATTAACAGTTATTTTTGTGGTAGTGCGGATGGAAATATGATACCACCGTTTATGGTCAATCCAGAACCCAAACCCCGTGGCTTTAATGTATTGACAGGTGGCAAAGTAGGTAGTGATGTGGCATTTACTAAAACGGGCTGGATGGACAGTTTAACATCTGAGATTTTTCTTGAACCACTTCAGCAAACATGCAACAAAAGACAGACCTGTGGTATTATTAATTGACAGTGTCAGCAGCCACATCAGTATGACTGCATTTGAAAGTGCCCAAAGAGAAGAAATTCTCCTATACAGAATACTATCAAATGCTACCCACTTAATGCAGTCCTTAGATAAAGGTGTTTTCGGTGCATTGAAACAAAAATGGTATGCTGTTGCTAGAGTTCATTCAAGAGAGAACCCTGGTGCCCAAATAGGAAAAGACTCGTTTGCAGAAAAGTTGAAGGAAGCATACATATTATTTTACAAACCGATTATACTCGTCAACAGCTTCAGAGCATCTGTGATAGATATACCCGGTGGATAGCACAGTAATCAATGAATAACATGGGTTAACATACTCAACTAACAGTGGTGAAGATACCGAAGACAGCCAGGAAAAAATGATGACATAGTGTACTAAGGAGCAGCTTGAAGCACAGGATGCGCCGCTAGCATTAGAAACAGCACTTTCAACGCATACAAGACAGACCTACCAAAAGCGTATTGTAGAAGGTTACGATGTTGTTGGGCAATCTCCATGTTTCGATACATACAAGAAGCTTACAACTGCTAGTAAGGGTCTGGCTCTGCCACATGCAAAAGAAGCTGCAGTCAAGCCATCATCTGGTGTTTTTTTTAGCTAGTGTTGCTATACAACAAGATTACGCTCAACACCATATAGTGTCTGATGATATGCAAGCAGCAGCAGCATCTTCGGTATCACATGTGTTGCTGGCATTATAAGGGTGGCCAAAATCAGCCAAGGCGAGACACATTCGCTTCCGCTTCCGCACCATCTTACCTCTCCTGAAAGTGTATGAACAATGGCATTAATGAAACTCTGGAAAAAAACATTAGCGAAAAAAGAAAGGAGAGGTAAACGCAAGTTTTTCAATGACACAGAGAAATCGGAAACACAGAAAAAAACAACAAAAACCAGGTTAAGAAGATGTCTCCAAAAACAAGTTGTAGACAATAATAAAGATGAAGATATGGCTACATGCATGGGTAGTGGGTGCTCGTGGAAAGAGGACGAGGAGTTGGGACTGGGCAAAACAGAGGTAAACTGTGACTTCTGTATGAAATGGATCCACACTGACTGCTGTTAAGCTGAGATAGATGTGGAAAGTTAAAAGCCTTTCTCCTGTCCAGATTGTACATATTATAAGTATTTTATCCTATTATATTTTCCTTTTGAATTGTGTGCCTATGTAATAATGGGTGTTTTACATCAGTTCAACGGTGTTTAAGTTATCTTCCACAAGTTGGTTAGAAAACTACCACTCATGAAAATCAAACTCCTTTATTGGGATTCGAACCAACGAGGCTAATCCAGTACTCTAACCATTGGCCATAAGAGAGCTTTAAATTTTGAAAATGCTTTTCCTATTGATAAATTTAAGATTTTCCTGAAAATCTGAAAAAAATATTGCAGCAGAAGTTGTAGAAAATAATTCGGGCAAAAAGAAAAATATGTGTTATTTGCTACGGCAAGATGAAAAAAGCCGTCTGCACTTACGGCAGAACATGTTTAATGGTTCCGCAAAATTTCAGAAGTATTTAAACATGTTCTATCTTATAGACGTAAAGAATGTAAAGTGTTCAGATTGTCTGCACTTATTAGAAATATATGAAATCTCCCTTTGACAAAATAATGTTTTTGTTTATTTCAGGTTACAACTGAACAAGAACCTGCAAATTCTAGTTCCTCTGTTACAGAACAGGATGCATGTATCAATAATTCCGTAATTAAAGGCTACCATGTCTTCAAGATTAAATCCCCTAAAGTAAATGAAACTTTACTTATAGTTGATAAGAAATATGGGATCATTCATGATCATGAATCATGCTTAGTTTGGCATCAAAATTTAGAATGTTTTTCACCTGAACTCTATGACATGTATACTGATGAATCACGTTTTATGAAGTTAAGTGATGTAGCTGGACTCCCGGTATGACATGTTCCAAGGGATTTGTGTGGATGTTTTCGGAAGATCAATGATGAAAATGATATCATTTTTGCTAAGGTGACAGGAGAGCCAACAGTTGGTGGTGCAGTAATACCATGTGCTTATCTCATCAACATGTTGATGAAACTGTTTCACGTGTCAAATCTGCTATACAAAGCATGGAAGAACGTTCAATCATGAATGTAACAGTTGGAAACTGAAAATAATACAAAATACGTGTAGATCTATATCTATGGAGATCTTCAGTGCATAGACCTATATGTATTTTGTATTATTTTTAGTTTCCAATTGTAACATGGTACAATGGGTACCCTAAACAATAAGCAAGTGTGTATTACACACTTGTTTATGGTTCAGGGTACCAATTGTACATTGAAAGTTGAGTACACTAACTTTAAAGGGACCTGTTTACGTTTTGGTAAATTGACAGAATTGAAAAATATTGTTTCAGATTTTCAAATTTTCGTAAAGTAATAATAAGAATTAACCATGGTCTAAAATATTCATAAATTATCTTTCTTTAATTGTATTTTTGTTTTATACTGGAGCTATTTAGTTATGATGTTTGGCATTTCATTGGATTATTTTTTTTTAAATAATGTCATTTCTAGTGTTGAAATTTTTTGGCATTTTAAGTCATGGTATTTCTGTATTTTATTATTTTAAAGTTTATAACATTGAAAATAGGAAGCGTTTCATTACTCAACTTAGTTGTGTGTGTCTTTTTTAGGTGGTACCCTTTGGGTCACCAAATTTGATATTTATTATGAGAGTAAAATTATTTTAATATAAAGGCTACCATTAACCTTAATTCATTACCACACATTATGTATTTTGTCTATGGTAAACGCTTTTTAAAACCTTTTTTGGGAATAAATGTGCCTACAGGTGACATGTGTATACATATATTTGTCTAGAAGTAATCTGGTGTTCATGAATTACATTCTAATTTATGTGCATACGTCGGTATGATGTTACTATCTCTTATTAATATACCTTGTGTGTGCCAGTTAGCTTTGCAGAGGTACTGCTGTTTTGTGCATAATATTTTTATTTCATTTTATGATATCGTTTTGAAACATTTTAGTCATATGCAGAGGAACTGCTGTTTTGTGCATAACTTGTGGGTAAAAAGTTCACACCAAACTTTAATTTTTTACCAAATATGTGATAATATACTCAATGAACATGCTAGTCCATCATGTCTTGTTTGTTAATTATACATGTACTTGTACAAAAATAATATGTCTATTTAATGTGTTCTACTTGATGTCAAAACCATGTTTTTTTACAATGTTCTTTTTTTATTCTTACCATTGTATGATTAAGCAACACAATACCTTAAAAGTAAATGTATCTTATAATTATACATGTACATGGGCTGTGAAACAAAAGTACTGTTTTACAGAGTAAATGTTAAATTTTCGGTTACAAATTGCTACAACAACAAGATTGCAGACATATTGCATTTTTCTGACTGCACATTATGCTATGCCTTTAAGTAAACAAATATTGCATTATTTGTTGTGACAGTTTTGTGTTTTATTTAGCAATGTTTTAGTTGGATATATATTCTTATTAAAAGCAAGTCATATTATACTAATTTATAGTATTAACAGGAAACAATTGGAGGAAATAAACACTAAAATTAAAAATGTCTAGCATATTACAACCGCCAATAAAGATTAATTATTGATGACCTTTCCCATTGAATATTGTATAAAGAAAGAAAATTAAATACTATTTCACTTCATTGTAACATGTACTTTTGTGTGCAAATATATGAATATATAAATGTTTTAAGCATTTTTAATATATATTTATTGTCTGTAATGTTAACCTGTGATCCTAGTCAATGATTCTCTGGATTTTTGCAGTTTGATTTACATTTTGTGTTTGACCAATCGTTTTTGTCAATTAGATGTCAATTAATCTCATAATTGCTGTTTTTGTGCAGTTATAATTTTGATCTATTTCCTGTTATGTTTGTCTGTGATCCAAGTCAATGATTCTCTGTGATATACAGTTTGATTAACATGTTTTGTTTTACCTATATTTCTTTCAATTTGATCTCAATTAATCTCATAATTGCTGTTTTTGTGCAGTTATCATGTTGATCTTTTGTCTGTTATGATTGTCTGTGATCCTAGTCAATGATTCTCTCCGATTTACAGTTTGATTAACAGTTTTTGTTTTACCAATATTTTTTTCAATAAGATCTCAATTAATCTCATAATTGCTGTTTCGGTGCAGTTATAATGTTGATCTATTGTCTGTTATGTTTGTCTGTGATCATAGTCAATGATTCTATGTGATTTACAATATGTGTTTTGCCAATCATTTTTGTCAATTAAACGTTATGATCTTTCAAAAAGTGTTTGTTGTCAAATTTATTTATTACTTGAATTTCCCAATACATTCAACTTATTTCAGCATACATATTCGTGATGATTATGAATTCTTATAGATTTCAACACGATGATGCCATCACTGGGTAAGATTAACTGCAGCATGACCTATTTGTAGCTTTCTTAAAAAAAATCTTGCACGTTATACATAGTAATCAGTTAAAGATCTAAGCCATCCGGTAATGTCTGAATCAGTGTACGATGAAATTCGCGCTGTAAACAAATAACATTTGTCAGAAATTTTAATTCACTGGTATGTTTCAATAGGAAAGACATTTGTCTTTCGAATTTTAATGTTTTAATTACCGAATGCATGATGTATAATACGTTGAAATGTGACTCGGAGTCCTTAGCTATCCGTTATACACCAATCGAATGTATATACATTTTATTTTGTTATTGTTAATGAATCTTTTAGTGCTGAAAAATGGTTGAGGACAGTGTGTTCCAAAGATTTGACTGCATGTAATTGCATGCTTATCTTGGTACACATTGTGTAAGTAAAAAAACCAGCATTGAAAGTTTAATGTCAACAGGCACTTTTGATTTGTAAGAAATTAAACTGTAAATTATTGCTTTATTGTGTTTTTTTATTTTCACAACACAATTTGTAACTTTGTCTCTATACCTTTTTGTTCACAAACTTTCGAAAGTGACAGTCAAAAACTACTTTGATATGACCTTGATCTATAAATAGATATGAAAACCGGAACTGCTCGACATAGATTGGAATTGGATACGTTGGGTGCGTTGTTTACATGCGTAATTTACAAACTTATACGTGCTCGATTTCATTCAAATTGAACTTTAATTGTAGATAAAAGAATTATCTTTCATCCCACGCAAAAAAGAGAAATATGTCTAACGCAATTGTTGAATTTGCTTCGAAAATGCAAAAGGACGCCCAGAACTGAATGAATGACTGTATCATCGTCAGGCAACGCCTCCTATTCACTAAGTCGTACATACGTTCGTAAGCGTTTGAATGCAATAATTGCTTATGTGAATCAAGGCCGTAACTTTTGACGGATAATTAAGACTAACAATTACTAGATATTGTATGTTCAGATAGAAACAAGCCCGGGCATAAACGTTTTTTATCGTGTTTTACACAACGAAATGTTGGACTATATCAAAGCATAGCCTGGCTACACGTATGTATGTCGAATAGACATTAGCAAACGCTTTGTTTTCCGTTAAAGCCGGCACATACTTTAGCTATATAAACGATGTCAACATTTAAAATATCATTCGCGTGATATTCTTATAGAAGGACAAAATGGAAATATAATTTCCCGATGTTCGTCCATGTCTTGTAATCTGTATATTGTCCGCTGCTTCTGAATATGTACCTGATTAGTACGTAGTCTACTAGAATCTCTCCCTTAAAAGAAAGCCGATCTGAATGTAATTTGAACTCTGTTATCTTTAAGCATTCGACTGTCGCTGACACGCTCTGCGGACATGGCCGTTTCGTAACTCAAAAGCATTTTTGTTTGAGATAGCTCTTTATTAGGTTAAAATGTACATGAACATACTTTCATACTTAATTTATTACTATACAGTTTAACTATCGATATACATTTTGTTTTAGCGGTTAAATAAATGCAATGGCGCTGCACAGTGCACACATTTAGTTTATACTGTGAATTAAGTTTAGCAAAGCTGAAAGCAGTTCAGCTAATTTAAATGTTGTGGATGAAACATATTTACGACCCTTCATAACATTGTTTGCTTGGCAATTTTTTGTAGATATATCAGTTATTTAATAGTTATTTTTATAGATAGACAATCTTTTTTTGTTGTATTCTAACCTATCTACGTATTGTTTAACATATATCCGATACTTTAGTCAATATAACAATGCCATTATGTGTGTGCTATTTTCTATTCACGCGCCTCGCTTTAGCTTTAATATTTTCATTTTCTGTCGGCGCATAATACTGAGGTAAGTGTAAATTTCGGCTAGCCCTCAAAATCAATAAATGTTTTAAACTGCTTTGCATCTTACAGTTCAACGCTGTGGTTTTCCGCTTTATTCATTTTAATTTTTATAGTAATTGTTCTGTGACAATGTTTTTAGAGTTGTATCATTTGAAAAATCTTTAAGATGGGAACAGCTTGACGTTCAGGGAACAGTTGGAAGACCGTTTTTGTTAAATGTGTTAAATGGTCGTATATCGGCCTCTGTGGAGTATATTCTTGACAACATTATGAAGCTTTTTCACGCAGGAACATCTTCACGTTCAAGGAAAAGTTAGAATAAACTGTTGGGTAAATGCGTTTAATCGCTATTCAGAAAGGCATTCTATACAGAATTATGTAGCTGAGCTGTTTTTACTGCTACACTTATTTGTATTTAGGAGAAGTATGATGCTAGTCGTTTTAAGGAAATACAGAATAATTACATGCTGGGTCATGTGAGCTTAAATATAGGTCACTAGGTTACATTGAAAAAAAGCATTTAAATACTCTAGAAGTTACTAAGTTTGTCAAATCTTTATGAACCACGATAAGAACATTTTTTCTTATGATATCTGAGCCGAGTTTACAAAATAACATGGGCCGAAAAATTAAATCTGTATATATTATGCAGTACTTTCATTTAGTTAACTCCACATTGTCAGAATAGTTTAGTTGTTAATGCTCGCCGATGAGCGCCTTAGGACACATGGCCCTCTTGTTCATATTCACATCAACATTGTTTCCTTCTCGATTATATCATATACACCAGGGCACAAACTCGTCGATAATTTGAATTAGAAACTATATACATGCAGATAATACATATAATTCAGATTTATATATCATATTTCATTCTTTCCATTATGTGTCATTCTTTTCATAGCTTAAGTTGTCGTAAATAAAGGTTTCTCCATAAATACAATAATATACTTCTTATAAAATCAAAGACCAATTGGTTCATTTGTGTCATGTTTTTATATGGTTCATGCTTATTTACATATTAACAGACAAATACAAAATCCTAGTAATAGTATTTTAACGTATAACGTTAAGGTCTACAGACCTAACATTTTTAACATACACACGATGAACGTTTATTCAAGATCAGGCTCATTAAACAATACTAAAAACATAGGACAGCGAGGATGATCAATTACCACTCAATCATATAATGTTTTCCTCTTACATACTGCAAACGGTATGATAAATTACAAACAATATTTTTTTACATTATTTTGTTTGTTATACTTAACACAGTTATTTATTTGAAAATCATGATTTAACATGACGCAACAAAGAAAAATACACCCTTCCAAAGTAAAATGGCATGTTGTTGGACAATACTTATACTATATGTATATCATACACTTATTTATATAACTAAATAATATATTCCTGTATGAACAACATATTGATATTTATGATAATGTAATTAACGTTTTATTTACACAAAAAACGCACAAAGCACTGTGCAACACATGAAACGTAATTTATACATTCCGGAAAAACTAATTTACTTTTAATTAGACATAAAATAACATTACTAAATATTCATGGATTGCATTATTCGTTATACAACAGTTAAATGAAATTTTCTTCTATTTCAAAACGTTGTTGGAAGCCATCAAAGAGATTAGATTATAAAACCATGATCTAAAATGACATAACAGCATTATACCACTTACCAAAGGAAATAAATAAAGCATGATGTTTTCACATAAGTTGATTTGGTAATAATACCTACAATCAATTTTACAACAGGTATTTCAACAACGCTTTCTTAATTAACATCAATCCGTATCGCATGCAAGAAATTATCAAACTAATTACAAAAATGGTTTTTTTTGCATGCAAGAAATTAACAAACTAATGACAAAAAGTTTGTTTTTTACAAAAAAAAAACGCATTTGAAAAAACCCCCCACCTATATCAAAATAAATATATTCTTATGAAAAATGCAATTACAAACACATGTAAACGAATTTGAATTTAATCAGTAAATAACGGCAAGAAATAACGAAACTAAACCATTAAGCGCAATAAATGTAATATATTGATTACAAGTATTGCAAATACTTAAGGACAACGAAATATTACGTTGGGCTGCATACATGATTGGTTGTATCAAAACCTAAAGGACAAGCATACACATATGCAAATATTTTAGGTGCAATTCAAGCACATGTGCGATTTTTAAAAGGAACTTGTAAAGCAAATTAGATTACATAATTTGCAATATCGCTTGGGATTTGTTGCATTCAAGCTTACGGTTCCATCGCGATAATGTTCGTGTTTTTCATTTATATGTTGAAATTGAAATTCTACAAGTTAACCACATTTATCGGCTTTGATTACATATTCAATGAAGAGATCAATAGATATGCCAGTTTGCAGACAGCGTCCATCATTAAAAGATATTTTTGATAAATTAATATTTTTTAAACATTTCATTCGGCAGTCGCATTCGATGAGTTGATCAGGATAAACAGATATAAACTGATTGAAATTATTAGACATTGCACAGGGAATTGTTATGAGTTTGGTATTATAAATAAAAAGGTACGTCAAATAAGGGTTGTGAGAAAAAGCATGCTCCGCAATGTATTCCAACGGGTTGCCTGTTAAGTCTAGCCAAGACAGATTTGACAATCCTCCAAGAGCGTCATTATTAATTTCAATAATTAAGTTATTTGAAACGAAAAGCCTTTGAAGATTAGGTGCTATGGATGCCAATGTCGACGGTATATGGTACAATTTGTTGTAGTCTAATCCCAGCTCTTTCAAAAGCGGCATTGCGGTAAGCTCATCGGTAATATATCGTATGTTATTGTGTGAAAGATATAGCTCATTAGTTGCAAAAAATGCTACGCCTAAATCGGGAAAATATTCCAATTTGTTATATCTTAAAGATAGAGTCGATATATTGGCTAAAGGTCTATGACAAGCGCTAAAAATATCTTTTCCTCCAGTAAAATTATTGAAGTCGAGATTTAAAAAGAATACGCTCGATAAGTCACAGAAAGGAGCGGGAAATTCCTCTAAATCTGTGTGTTGAATTATGAAGGTTTGCAATGAGGGCATCTGCGTCATGTACCGAAAATCTGAAGCTCTAATCATGTTTGCACTGAAGTTATATATTTCTAAATCTCGCAAATTGTAAAGGAAATGTAATTCATGTGGCCAGCTATTTACTTTGGCCAGCGATATTACAAGCCTTTGAAGTGTGTTACAAATCCTAAAAAGTACATTTGGATCAAAGTATATTATAGAGTTACCGTATAAGATCAATTTATTTAAATGTGTCAAAGTAGAAATCGCCACAGGAATTGTTTGTAAACTATTGTATCCCAGATCCAAATACACAATAACGTTTTTAAGTTCTTCAAAACACAGGCTATCGATGGTGGAAATATTATTCCCGTTGAAAAACACGTTTAATGAAGTTGTCGTCAGATTCCACAGGACACTGAATGCGCCGTTTCTGAGTGTGTATATGTCATTGTAACTGAAATCTAGTGTCCGAATGGAAATATTTGTACCGGTTATATTAAAGTGTGGAACGTCTATCAACCCTCTATTATGGCACGATATCATAGTTTTGGTGCATTCACAGACGTTTCCAGTCATACAGTCATTGACATCAAAAAGGAATCCTGTCGTTGCGCCAACCAAAAGCATTGTCTGCAATAAAGCTTAATGTTAATCAAAATAACATATCATAATTCTCTGTAGAATATTTCACGGCATTCTCGCATTTCGGTTAAATGTATTGACACACACTTATATACGTATATTATTTTATTTATAAATAAATAAATAAGTTAATAAATAATTACAGGCTTAGCTATGATAATCAATTAAGATGAATTATCAATAAGATGGGACGTGCGTGATAGTGTATGTAGTGCTATACATTCAACTAAATAATGTTATGTATAATTTTATTTTTTCCTGTTTATTTATATAATTTTTATTAAACTATATAACAAATTTTAAATCTATGCAAAATGCAATTCGAAGTATATTTCTATTTGGGAAGAAATTCGTTGGAAAAGCCTGTCTAAAGTATGTTATTTATTGCAAATGACAAATGGTATGTTTAAATCTGGACAAAATACTACACTGACCATTTATAAACATAAATGGATCGGTCAATCCAAACCATTTTCGGCTTGTACATTTATATTATAGGGGTTCTTTGCCTTTGCGGAATTAAAAACAATATGTATTTTGTATGTAAAGTAAGCATATAAATAAGTATTCATCGCAATCCATACACAATGCATGTCGTAATGAAAAATGAAGGAACACAAAACCGTTACTACAATAATACACTGAAAACTACTTTAATAAGGTTTAATAAAGGTTATGATGACATGCGTCCATCGTAGCTGTTTTAAGATGATTAACTTACTGATTAACTAGCGAATTGTTCGGTAAAATATATTTTACATTTAAGTTTTATTTATAACATTATTTATGTTTGTTAATGTTCATATTTCTCGAAATTAAAATCATTATATTCGTAAAATCAATTACCTGAATAAGAAAGTATGTATGCATCCTTGAAGTCATGGTGTTTGATTTCAAGTGCATGTGCATTTAGAAAATCAACGGTCCCGATACCGCAAACGTCTGCTCAGGATACCTTTCGATCAATTTATGCCAAGTTACGACTGAACCTGTTGCTGCTTAAATATTTACCTGTCAAATACCGGACAGTCTTAGCTCTTCAGTATGATGGGAAATAACATACTGCACATGATTAGATTGCAGCAAACTAGGCCTTTTTTATAGCAATGTCGAATAAGTTTAGTCACGATTGTGTTGAATTAGATCAGTAATTATCAGTTATGCAAAATGGAATTGCGACTAAATACTTCGACAATAGGGAAATAAAAAAACAACAAAAAAAACGAACACAGCAATTTTACTAAATGTTTGAGTATCTACACCTGATAGATATTGCTTATTCGATTGCAAAAAGTGACAAAAAGGAAAACTCAGGTTCAACATACGCATAAAACTTTACGAAAATATAATTTAATAAATACAGTTATAATAGTTTATCTTCACATACTGTGAAATAAGTATAAATAATATAAATGTTAAAGTTGAATACAATAGAACAACAACCCGTGAAACTTATGTTGACTAAACTATGGTGGTTGAGGATTGCCGATCGACATTCATCATCAGCATGGAGTCCATCCGTCGTCAATGTTTAGCACATTAATCATTTACATTTCGATATGGTGGGGCTACCATAGCAACGGTGTCAAAGTCTACTTCTTCCAAGTTGCCTCCTCTCGCCTCAGCTACATCTAGCTGGACGCCTGCTCTGCAGCTTGGCTCAGTTTCCTGATAGTCCACCGTCTATCACTGCCAGAGAACCCGACTGCTTGCATCAGTCGGCAAACGGATTATGCGCAAACTCTTCTTGCGCCTACTTCTAGGAGGAACAACCAAGTACGCCAGACTATTGCGTTGCACACTTCTAGGAGCTCTGTGTGTCTGGCCTTTTTTCCCTCGCAGGACTGCTCGCATCTGGTTTCCCAAGGTACATTTAACTCGATCACGATGAGTCGTTTTACCACAGCACGATGTCGGGCCTGATGTCTATCTGTATGATAATTTGGAAAACCAGCTTCTTATCAAGGTCAACCTTCATTCTCCATCCGGTTGCGCCGTTGAGGATGATTGTGATATTCTGTGTCGGCTGTCTGTCAGTTCCAATCGTCTTCACGACGTTGATTATATCTTGTCGTGGCGTATTACTGCGTTCCTTTTAACTTTCATTTTCAATCAAGTCAGCCACCTCTCTTAGGAAGTTGGCGTGTTGTCACCTGTATCTTCCTTTTGACATAGCTGTAAGGCAGCAAGAAAAAACATTTTCTAGAGTGACGGAACGATCACAAAGTTTAATTTAAAATCTGGTATGAGTCCCCAGCGGCAGAGGTTTTAGGGGGATGGTAATGTATTTGTCTAGTATTCCTGTCTAGTTTATATCTTGTTGTCTATGCTCACTTTGTTCCAATTTCTACCTCTTTATCTTGCTCTTGTTTTATACTGCCCCTAACCCCTGACTTCTGCCTTGATAATGGCGCGCCTCTTTTTCTTGTCTGCTCGGTACAAAAAGTTTTTTTGTTGCTCCAATCCCCCGAGGTCCGACAAAAGTCGATCCTACAATGTCTATGAGCTTGAGCGAATTTGCAGCTTGACTTACAGTCTCCGTGTCCAACCATTTCCTGCTGTTGCGGTAACAATGCCTGCTTCTCGGATATGCTCATCTGGGTAGTCTCTTAGGGTGAGTATCCGTCTCGGCTTGGCTGTTTTGAATCCCTCCACCAGTAAGGACAGTGGAAGTTGATGCTTGGTGCTCTTTCCGTAATGGCCCTATTCCACTACGAAAACAAGCCCATGATTCGCTACGATTTCTCACATTTATTGAATCGGGAAGACTCGTGACAGTCTGCGATTCAGTTACGACAGTGGTACGATTGAGTTACGACGATTCGTGGGGTTCGGTTGAAGTCTTGCGAATAGGGTCGCGACTTCACTACAATGTGTAAGAATCTACTGCGACTGTACTACAAACGATGCAGATCGGTCACGACTAAGCTAGGACCTCACCGAACGCACCCATGAATTCGGCGCCAATATCTACTGATATTGATTCTAACACGGCACGCGACTTGTTTTCTATAGACAAAAAAGCAAATAAAGTGTGGGTTATTCTGCAATAAATTATGGGCGGAGCTTAATGTTTCGAAAATAGTTCCGAATAAATAAAGAAAGTATTGCATTAAAAGAATCCCTCAGTACTCTGGGTTGACTCCTGACTGGGGTACTCCTTCGTCGTATGTGTCAAAGCGACTAAGCGCTGTGTTCGTGGCTTCACAAGTTGACCTCCATATATTCCTTGGTGTATTCGCAGACCGTGTTTGTTCTTGAAGACCTGTACGCACGAGCAGGTCCTTGCTTCTGGTTTTGCGATTCCATTAAGTCCGTCGAAGTGAGTCCATAATGCTCCCTCAATTTTGGAGACTCTGTGGGTATTGTGCTAAAACGTTTTGATAACAGGGGACTCGTACATGTAAATAATATAAAGGAGTTAAAAAAATATCACTACAAACAGTGCAATTATGCCTTAAGTGCGTTGTGAAGTAATAATATTTTGTAAAGTCCTTGTTTTTGTTTTAGCTGTTACGGTTGGTGATCTTTGTGATTCTAACATAAGAAATTAATTTATATTGCCACGTTAAGTAAGTAAGATTCCTTTAATTTAATGTAACAAAATTTAAAGTTCATTTATGTTCATGACAAATAGCGTCGAACAAATCAATGCATTACCACAGTTGTAGAATTGATATTGAACTTCGATAACGTTACTTTACTGTGACCACAGTATGTAGTCATTACTTGTTCGACCCTGCATTCTATATACGGATTTGCATGACGTTTTGAATTCCAGTTCTATATTTTCGGACAAGAAAGCTAGACCATAGATAAAGATGCTACCTTTTCATTGGTTTTGCCAGTGTCCATTTAAAAGAAAAACTTAATAATAAGCAAGTAAAAAACAATCCCAACTTAAACCGCAATCTTGTTATATAGAAAATTCCGCAGTTTTTCGAATTTTATTTAGACTGCTTTAAACTCCTCTTTCGCTTTTGTTGAAGGATATATGTCTATTATTCGGGAGTTAAAACAATTCCATGTTCTATTATCAGTGTCACAACCAAATTTAAGTTACACTTTTTAATGTGTGAATTCTAAAAAAGAACACGATTTTAAGTTGTTTTTTTATTTCAGTATCGTCCAGTAGTTAACACTACTGAAGGCTTACACGTTTTCGTAGACCTATCTTAAAGAACATAAATTATCTGGGATAAAAGTTTATACAATTGTTGAAACATGTGAAACTACACTTGGAGTCTTTTCTAACGCAATACGTATGCTATGCAAATTGATGTAGCTCCCTTATTTTTGAACATAATAACTCAACACATACACAAAACTTCCTGCAAATTTAATAGGATTGATCCACACACAAAATATATACCGGGTAATTTATGAAATAAAAAAATACAACAAAAGTAAATTCCAAAAATCGTTCAACGTAAAGTAAATACAACGTAAAAGGTTAAACGCATAAACTAACACGTCTAAACGACTTACTGACCTGGAATATGCCAATTGAGCGGTTGCGTTCCTGAATATTCATACCAATGATTGTATCCACCGTCCCGGTATGGTGGCATATAACAACCGCACTATCCATCCGCCTGTCCGTCAGTCCGTCCATCTGGAATCCGTTTCCGGAGTTTTTACATAAAGACTTTCAGATGTTTACCTGATTCATGTTGTGTGAGTCTACCTTTATGACTCAAGTTTCGTTCCGATCCATTGATTTTTGACGAAGTAAAAGGCATTGGAGTAAACACTTTTTTCTAAATAGCTGCTGTTCGGCTTTAAAGCGTTTGGGGCATAGCATTTTTCAAACAAATCTCTTATGCTTTCCTGTTGTGAGAAACCACATAGAAGAACGGAATCGAAATTAAATTAGAATTAGTACGTGCTTCACCATTTGCAAGTGCAAACAGACGAAACCATACCTAACCCTCGTTCACAAGCGTCAGATTGTCATGGATGATATTGTTAGAATGTACAGCATGTAGTCAAATGATCAGATTTTGAATTAATCTTTTGTAATAAGTGAGATATTAAAGTTTGAAAAGTGTTTGATTAGAAGAGTCCCCCAAGTGTATAAGAGGCCATAATTCTGCCAAAACTGGTCGTGACCAAATTGTGGTTCTTTACGATCACAAATCAAAGAAACGAATCAAGATTTTATCAAGAATGTTTGACATAATTGATGTTTCATGAACTTTGGTCAGTGGTTGAAATCATTCAGACAATTTGCAGAACCTAGTTTGCAACACCAGCCGCATACAAAGGTCTCCCTTTAGTTACGTTATTAAGCCTTCCCAATAATGTATATTTCTTAATGTAAGCTATTTTTCCCACTTTTACACAACACAATATTAACACACTTATTATCGCAAATTACTTTCCTATTGAGACCATTTTCATAAGGCTTGCTTCAGGCGTGCAAACTGATTGTCACGGCAACACTTGCAGGGCCGTGTGAGCCTATATTGTTTACTCCATTCTACATAACATATGCAATCTAAATGCTTTTCAGTACACATGCAATAATTGTTTATCGCATTGATGATCAGGCTTTGAAAACACCCCACTGTCATGGTCATCATCTAAAATTCAAAGGGATCACTTCGGGGGATAAAGAATTTTTGGGCTATCTTATAATTTCATTAGTCGTCAGATTTCCCCTTCGGACTGAAACTTGGTGTACACAATCCTTAACACAAAATTATTTTTCAAGGACGGCATAGAATTGTACTTTGTGTATATCACACTCTAAAATAGAGTTTTGAGGACACTTAAGTCTTACGAAGCTCTCACGACTATCTATATTCACGTGCCTATTATGCCACCCATTTCATCTCAGATTGCTCTTATCTTGAACGAAGTTTTAAAGCAAAAGCTCTCGAACCAACATACTTTCTTTATACACTGTAAGTGTTCAATAATAACGAAATGGTTGTTCATTCCAATTATAATCCTATTTTAGTTGTTTTCGTAAGGAAATGATTGGAACTATCTAATAGTATTCTTCACAAAGACAAATCTTAATTGATATATTTACAATAAATATAGATCCCAATAGGAAATACAAATATGTTTCATTTGTAGAATTGCGATCATTGTGAAATACATAATATAATAAATACATGTAAATGTGATTTATCTATTGAAGTTCACACAATTTGTTTATACGTGATTGTAAGGAACTTAATATTGCAGAAAAATAGTAACTGTGGATACTGCATTATTCACGTAGGATATATCAAATACATTCGAGATAATTTTCTTCATTTTCAGAACGGCGGAAGAAACAATAACGATGGAATAACTGCAACTCGCAATAGAGATCAAACACATTGTTCATTTCGAACAATCATTAAATTCGAACCATCTAAATGTATCATAAAACGTGGATTAATTATCAAGTTAATTTTTTGTTTTCAAAATTAATTGGCTGGCTTTGAATATATACAGTACATAGTAATATTGTGATAGATCGGCGTTACAAACGTTGAATACCGATTGTCGACCCGTCTATTACTATATTTGGAAATTTCTTTCGCACTCTTATACTGTGATAGCATTATATTAAGCCGTGCTAGCACGAAGTACATATTGCAAACCACAAGGATATAACTTAGCTTACGATGTAAAATCGCAATATAATTTACCAGTTTGTCTCCATTTAGGCAATACTTACAGTGTTATATGCATGTTCCTATGGAAAAATAACAAATCATGGAACAATTAACATACTCAGAATATACATTTAAAATATCGAACACATAATACTGTGTGAAATATAAGACATATTTTTTTCACATATCATCAATTTGTTTATATGGTATTTCTGTTGATTTGAATTATAAAAGGTGCATTCAACGGCCAAAATTGTAAGCAAAAGGAATGAAAGGAATTTATCGACATGACCTTACCAAAATATAATCGCGTCGGTAAGAAGCATACTCCAATGTTCATGTATTATGTATAAATATTGTTTGATGAATTTTTCCCGGTTGGATTTGAAGTCACGTATACACCAGCTCACGCACTTAATCGATTATTGCCTAGTGGACTGTCCCATTCTTCTAAATTGGATAATTTAATTCCAATATTAGGGATGTCTAGTATATTTATTTCTATATTTAAAATATTTATTACAGAAATTCCTTAAATGAAACAGCGCAGACCCCGATGAGACGCCGCATCATGCGGCGTCTCATCTGGGTCTACGCTGTTTGCCAAGGCATTTTTTCTAGACGCTAGGCATGATGGGTTAAATCGAATGTGTCATGCTTGATGATTGCTATCAAATATACACAAAGTGAATCTTCACCTGCCCCAACAGGAGAGAAACTGATCCGACCCGGTCCTTTATTTATGAAAGGATTGCTTACACATCACGATTTATTTATCTATACATGTGTAAATGCCATAAGTAGATGGACAATGTACACGTCTTTGAACTCTTCGTCAAATGTGTGTAAATTAACAAGTGTGCAAGTTTACAATTAAGATACCGTTGTTTGACAGTGAAAAGTATAGCAGATGTTTGTCCAATGTCAAGAAAAAAAAAGTTTTCATAAGTAGTATATTTACGTTAGAATTTGGTGTGTAAACAGTCATTAGGTCTATGAATATGATATTCAAGCTATGTTTAAATATAATTATAGGTTTCAGCAATACTGTTTGGGTGTAGCTCTAGACACTGGTAGAGTGTGCAATATGTAGGCCAATAGTCATTATGTATCAAACCCTACAATTTATCAAGTCTATTGTATTCATCTTAAGTAAAATGCAATGGCTGTGTACATTAGTTTAATAATATGATGTTTACAGTTAAACATATAATTTAAAATAAAGTTCTAATAATACGTTCAGCGGTGAAATGAAATTGCTTTCTCCGAAAATACCGACGATTTCTAATATTCTTAGTATAAAGCGTTAAAGCGTTGACGTAGTTAAACAGTGACACGATTAAGTGATATGCATTTACAATCCATTATAACGATTAAAAACCATTAAGTTCCGTTATAGGTTGACTCATTTTCCAAGACAAGTCTTTATTTTGGAGAAAGCTGATATTGCTGCTTTCCCAGAAAGAAAACCTAGAACTGAATCAATAAGAGAGGTCTTTTTCACTTATGAAACATATAGAGGAAAAACACGCCAGACGTATTTATCGGGGATCCCCTCGCCCGTTCGTTAGTTTTGACTTTAAAATCATGGACTTCTACCGCCGATTTTATGTAAAACTATGTCTTGAAAACAGACTACATAAATGTACATGACGTTTATTTATAATAAAAATGATGCTGTTGTTCTTTTGTTGTTGTTACACACTTTGGTGCTCAACACCATTAGAGCAGTACGCGCTCTCGTGTTAGACATCAATGTTGGATTGACACCAAAGGATTGACAACAGATATACGACATTATCTTTTTTAATTACCTTATAGTTTCTCAGCCGATATTGAAACATTAAATGAGCAGCTCATGAACTGGTGACAGAAGCGATGCATATTCGCCGCTTCTTACACATTTCGAAATGATGTGAAAGTTACAATGAATGTTTGTTTTGTTATGTTTAGGTATATTTGTTTTAAAAATAAGTGTTGTTTTTGTAGCGCAAATCAGTATTTGCTTAAAAGTATCTTTTGATAATTTTCGAAAAAAGAAATCTAAATTATTAAGATAACGTTGAAGTTTTGCTGTATTGCTTTATAAATGAACATGAATGGGCATCTTTGGGCAAAAAACAAAACCATTGCATATGAAAACAAACATATCTATATTTAAAAACACAGTATCGAACCGCTTTTAAAACAGACCAACAGTGTATCTGACTTCCATGTAAGCGTTTGTGTAAGTCAAAATATCTTTTCAAAAAAACGCTGTAACTTTAAAGGGGCCTTTTCACAGATTTTGGCATTTTTTAAACTTATTCATTAAATGCTTTATATTGATAAATGTAAACATTGGATCGTAAAAGCTCCAGTAAAAAATCAAGAAAAAAATTTAAAAAAGGAAAAGAACATTGCCCGGAACAGGTTTCGAACCAGTGACCCCTGGAGTCCTGCCAGAGTCCTGAAGTAAAAACGCTTTAGCCTACTGAGCTATTCCGCCGAGTACACATTTGTGACGTATTTTATCCTTATATAAGCAATCTTCGTAGTTTCACAAAATTTAACGACAAAAACAGAACTCTCCAAATTATTCAATCGTTTCGCGTTGCAACGCTTTATAATTTTTAGGTTTTAAAATCGTCAAAAGATGCATATAATGGCTATATTTGAGCATGGTTAATGTTCAGTATTACTGTTTCCTCACAAATATCATAACTAAAACGAAAACTTACGAATCTGAAACAACTTTTTTCAATTTTGTCAATTTACCAAAGCGTGAAAAGATCCCTTTAATTAATTTTGTTTTGCTTATTTGTTAAAACCTATATGAAATACATTTTATGTTAACATATATAAAAGAGGGACATAATTACGGATAACTATCCACGCTCAATATCCTAATTGTTTGCTTCTGCTACTAGAGTATTTTATGGTATTTAAAATAATTTTAAATATTTACATGTGTTGTATAAGTTGTAATATTTTTGGCACACACAAGTCAAGTCTATATGACTTTTACTTTACTTTGCAAAGAGCTGGAACCACCAAGGATATTATTCATATATCCTTTTTTAACGGGTTTGGTTGCTTCATTATAGTTTTACTTTGCCTAAGAAAAACAAAACAACAGTAAATTACATAAATGTTCTTGATCGAATTGTTTTGTGTCAGTCACTTTTAAAATGAATCTTAACATTTCTATGCATGTTCAAATGTCGCCTTTCTACTGAGGAGATAGGAACCAAGTTTCATGATAAACGACGCTGTGCAATAACAATTTGGTTTAAACAATATTTATTTAGTTCATTGAAAGTACATATAAGCAATACAATACAAACATACATATTATATTTGAGCAATATGCTAGGCAGATAGAATGGCAATATTGCTCTACATAAAGGCTGTAAAATACAATTGGACAGAATTGAGAAGGAAGCTCGAGGCTTATACTATGTCTCTCTTCTTTCAGTTAGAAGCGCTGCTGTAATGGTGTAAACAACCAAACGTATAACAACTATTTAAAGACATGTCCAAATTACGAACAATATATTACAGTGATAGATAATTGCATACTGGTTAGAAATGTAAAAAATACTATAACTTATAATACAAAAAGTATAACAGAGTAATGTAGATAGCATAAGAGCTAATAAGTGGAGAAGGAAAGGGATAGCAGTGGAAGAGTAGAGTTTCAGAATAAGAGAAGTTGCGGTAAGAAAGGAAGCAGTTGCGGGAACGGGGCATCGTTAGCAGAATATGGTTTGTTCCTGAGATAGAAATGGTTTAGAATCTATGACTATCTCGGATGAAAGACTGAACATGTTTGAATATTAATGAATTTACTTCATATGAGCCGTCTTTAACACCGAAAAGAAGAAGTTGCAAAGTAATGGGTAAGAATCTAGACAGATTGTTAAAAAGGATAACTCTTTTTTCTGTATAAATGGGACAATTGAAGAAAAAGTGATATGTGTCTTCAATCGCACCGCATTGACAGTATGGACTTTGTACAATGTTTTTTGAGTACAAATGTTCATTTAAACTGCTACAATGCATTCGTAAACGCGCATGTAGAATATTAGATGTCCGCTCCCCATCGTAGAAATGCCGGGGAATTATTTTCTTATCTTTGCTAAGATTTGCTTTGAATGCAGAGAGAGAAGGAGCCGTTCTCACCGATTCCGGTAAATTGTTCCATAAGTTTATAGTTGATGATAGGAAAGATCGTGTAAAAAGTTGTGATTTGCATTGGATACTGCGAATGTTGTTAGAGTTACAAAGTGGATAAGCAGATCTTTCTCCCACGCTAGAGGGGATAAGTGTGCACAAGTATGGAGGTGTTAGTGAATTATACATTTTATAGAATTGGGTAAGTTTATGTTTTGTTCTCCTATTTTTTAATGGTTCGAGAGGAGTTTCATTGTATAGGTTTTGCAAGGATGCCAAACGTGTTCCCCCGCTGATTATCCTTGCTGCTTCCTGTTGAATCTTCTCAAGTTCTATTTCCTCTTGTGTATTAATGTTATCCCATACTATATCAGCGTATTCAAGAATTGGTCTAATAAATGTTGTGTAAATCGATAGAAGGGACTTTCTATCGAGCGTAAACTTGAGCGTTCGCATTACATTGAGTCTTTGCCATGCTTTCTTCTTGACTGATTCAATATGGTCATGCCAGGAACATGTATCAGAAAAAGTTAAGCCTAGATGCTTGTGAGACGAAACATCAGTGATTTGGCAGTCGTTGAAAAAGAGAGGGGGATGGATTGGGCGGTTGATTTTTCTAGACATAACTAAGGATTCGGTTTTAGATGGATTGAAGGTTACCAACCACTTATCAGCCCAGGAATGAATTTTTGCAAGATCAGTGTTAAGGTGATTAGCCGCATCAACAGGGTTGTCGACGATGATATATAGCGTGGTGTCGTCTGCAAATAGGCGAATTGGACAGTGTATATCTCGTACTATGTCATTTATATAAATGAGAAAGAGGAGAGGCCCTAATATAGACCCTTGAGGGACACCAGCGTTTATGGGTAATGGGTCAGATCGGCAACCAGAGATTACAACACACTGGGTCCTCTCGTGTAGGTAGTCTTTTAACCAAGATAGAAGATTGCCCGAGATACCACTAAGCCGGAGCTTGTGGATAAGTCCTTCATGCCATACTCTGTCGAAGGCCTTAGAAATGTCGCAAAAAACGGCTCGAACCTCTTTACCTTCGTCAAGGGCTTTACAAAAGGAGTGATACACAGAGATTAATTGGTTCACAGTGGAATCTTTTGGAATGAATCCTGATTGAGATGGGGTTATAAATTCAATAGCCCTTAAATGGTTAAAAATATATTTGTGGAGAATTCTCTCGAGACATTTACTTAAAACACTTAAAAGGGAGATCGGTCTGTAATTTTCAACATCCTGAGGATCAGACTTTTTGTGAAGTGCACAAACAATTGCTTCTTTCCAGCTCCGTGGGACCCTACCATTACTAATAGAAAAATTGAAAAGATTTTGTAGTGGACCTGAAATCTCAGATGCAATTTGCTTCAGAACTTGACTATTTATTTGGTCTGGACCTGATGCCTTTCCCGTTTTCATAACTTTAATGGAATCCAAGACATCTTGACGGGAAATAATTAGATCTTCAAAGACGGGGCAATCTGGCTCTTGGGAATGTAGGTTGTGCATATGCGTACTTGGTGTAGTTAAAGTAGATTGAGATTGGAAGAAAGAATTAAGAATATTTGCTTTATCAAGGGGTGACTCATATATGGTATCATTATGAATTAAGGGAGGCAACTCGTTTTGTGTGGTGTTTTTATTTGTAGTTTTTTTTATTATTTTCCAGAAGTCGGATGATGAGTGTTGATTTTCACGTATAAGTTTAGCGAGATTTTCAAAGTGCACTTTTTTTGCTGATCTGACAAGATTATTAACAATATTACGTTGTTGGCGAAAGACGTTCCAGTGTCGGTCTAAATTGGTAGCCTTGGCTTTTTTGTATGCTCGTTTGCGGCGTCGGATTTCCTTACGAATATTAGTATGTAGCCATGGAGGATCGGCTGTTCTTATTGTACATATTTTGTTCGGAATTGTAGCTTCGCAGAGACTGATAAGTTGACGTGTGAAATTTGAAGTATATATGTCAATATTATTATCACAACAACTGTTCCAATCGAAATTCTGCACGAGCTGTCGTAGATTAGTGTAGTCCCCATCTTTATATCGCCATATTTTACGTTTAAAATTAGATCCAGCTATTCTATTGAAGTTTATGACGCAGTAGACTGGGCAATGAAATCGAAGTTGCTGGTTGAGAAAGGGTTCTCCAACGCCGCTTTTTAGCACTTTCAAGGAAGATGTTACTATAAAAAGATCAAGAATGGAATTCGAGGTTTCAGTAAAATGAGTAGGTTCTTTAATAATCTGTGTGAGATTATACTGTAAAAGAAGGGAGTCCATTTTGATCCTGCACTGTGGTTTATTCATGTCAAGATTAAAATCACCTGTGATAACAATATTCTCAATACCGGTGTCAACGGCTAGTGAGATCGAATCGTTTATGCATTCTAGTAGATAAGGAGAAGAATTTGGTGGTCTGTAGAAAGAGCCAGATAAAAGACGCCTTCCCTTTATACGTAGTTCGACCCATAGACATTCTAGATCATCATTTTGTAGGTCAGGTCGCTCAATGGCAAAGAGATCGGATTTTACGTATACTAGAATACCTCCATGGGGATCGTTTCGTCTATCCCGTCTGAACGGCTTATGATAAGAAGGGAAAAGTAGGTCGTCAGTGTCAACTGTTGAGCTGAGCCAAGTTTCAGTAAGCACTATAATATCAAAAGTTTTGAGATCTGCATACAGAATATCTTTCTTGGCGAGGAAGCTCTGAACGTTGTAATGAACAATTTTTAGATTATGGGCAAATGCATCATTTATTGAAGATGAGAAAGATGTACCCGAAGAAGAGGATGACATATCAAGGGATCTGTCGGGTCCAGGATTTGGATGGACATCGCCTCCTCTAAGAAGAAGGATTGCCAGCCAGCAAACTAGCTCGAACATATTCATTTGTTGAAGTCCTTTACTTTTCATTGTACGTGAGTGGAACAAACCTATCCTCATCCTGTACACTCCTATGTCAGTGTACATCATGTAATGCTGAGTGCAAGAAATAATTGGATGAGGAAAAAGCTATCGTGCGCCCGGCCCGCAAGAAGTGAAAGAAGGAAGGAGGATTAATGAGAAGAGAAGAATAACAAAAGTAAACACAAAATTTGGTCATGTTGGTGTTATAAAGAGATGTTAAAACCTCATTTGATAAATTTATATTTTGGGCTGTAAAAGTGATACAGAAAGTGGAGCTTATATTGAATGATCGCGTAGTAACATAATAGTACAAGGATATACGCAACATGCGCTTCGTACTTGGGCAAACTGAAAAATGACACGCTTTTTACAAAGCTTGAAGTATATGCTACTGCGGCGTGTTAACGGGATAGTCTGTGTTTGAACAATGTGCACGATCTCCGCAAGCTGAAAGAATACATGTGCACTAAGTGTGTGGCGAAAGATTGTAGATTACTATTTAGGCACAAGTTAGGAGTGAGTGGTCGTGTTAATTGTTTTTTTTTTCTTAATACGAGTTTACAAGTTACTTCAGGTGAAATTGATATTGAAAAGTGCATCTTATTGGGTGATTTTAAATGAAATGTGTGTAGTTGCATTTTTAAAAATAAAATAGAAAAGGATGTGTGTATTCACCAAAGTGTAAATATTCATTTTCCTAGATTGTGGATTTATTTATTCGTGGATGGATTACCAGTTGATGTGGGCTTTATTGCACATCACATTTGAAGGCAATATTTGGACGTATATTTACAAGAAGCGAGTCTGGTAAGATCTTACAAATCATAGAAGAAAGTAGATGTTTGCTATTCGATATGTTGGATAACTGCTTGAATAATTGAACTAGCATATGGATTTACTTGCAATCAGTCAATCTGACAACACAATAGGTCAATCATAGAAGAAAGTAGATGTTTGCTATTCGATATGTTGGATAACTGCTTGAATAATTGAACTAGCATATGGATTTACTTGCAATCAGTCAATCTGACAACACAATAGGTCTAAACAAATATCCTAACAAGCAAGATAAGCTATCTGGTAGCTGAGCTTCAAAATATATGAGTGGTTGTGAGTACACAGAAGGTTAAGTTGCTGTACAACAAAAGATAAATCAACCAATAACTGGTGTTCAAATATGTAAGTGTTGAGATTTCACAAGTAACAATTAATTATGTTGATGTACAAATATAAAATTGGTCATCCAGTATGTGGGGTTAAACTGCATGAGTGCAAGAGAGTACATAAGTACCACATAATTAAGTTGCTGTACAAAGTGAGATAACTCAGTCACCCAGGAACTGTTCAAGTTCATATATGATTGATAGAAAACAGTCAATACACACATGCATAACATATTATCAATTGACTTATAAAACATATCCATTTATCATATACACCTAAAATATTTGTTAAGTAAGTTAACACCTATATTATGTTTAACTATAAGTGCAAGAAAATACACAATCAATACACACATGCATAACACCTTATTAAGTGACTTGTACATTATTACGGTACCATTTACTGGGTACATATAAATTCCAATAATATGTACTAAAAAGAAGTATCTGAAACATTTACCAGTTTTATGTTCAAAAATAAATGCTTGGGAAAATCAATTCAGAAACATGCATGCATAACATATTGTCGAGTGACTTGTACAACATTACCATGTGTCATATACACCATAAAAGAATTGTCATATAATATACATACTATGTACATAATTACCATTTGTTATCAACTACTGATTACCATCATTTACCTAACAAAACTTTTTATGTTATGTTTTTATGCACCATTTTTATGCACCATTTTTATACATCATGGTCATAGGTTATTATTTTATAACATAATGTCATTTGTTATGTACTCCAGTACACCATTAGCATTTATTATCTAATAACCTCAGGCTTATAGAAACAAGCTACATATTTGTCAATGTGGATGGTAACTCAATAGATTTGATAAATAATTTGTTTTTAATTTATGCACATTTTAATGTAATTATTGTAGTATCAGTACCTATTTTCAGTTTTGAGTTGTTTTTTATTCCTTGTGTGCAGTGAAA
This sequence comes from Dreissena polymorpha, assembly GCF_020536995.1. Taxonomy (NCBI): domain Eukaryota; kingdom Metazoa; phylum Mollusca; class Bivalvia; order Myida; family Dreissenidae; genus Dreissena; species Dreissena polymorpha. Next base: position 32,057,747 of record NC_068370.1, read on the forward strand.
TAATTAGATGACTCACTTATGTCATAATCTTGTAATGTTACAAGAGAATGGAAGTGGGTCAATGCTTTTTTGAGATAGAAGAACAGTAATATCAAACAATCTTAGAGATGGAAAGCGAAAATGTCCAAGATTATTTGAATTGTTTATTAGGTAGTGATTTATTTATTTTTTGTAAAGATGCTAGCTTATAATCATGTTTATTGGATTGAGTTCAAAGTTTGTGATTGCATTGTTTATAAGATGTGCATATCCACAGATTGATTTTAGAAATCTATGGATCAGATATATCTTGTGTCAACAATGAAGTAAAAAAAAAAACAAAAAAAAAAACAAGCTACCTGCCATGTGTATTGGTTCTTGGTTTTGATTTAGTTTGATTTATTGTGTGTGTCAATGAAAACAATTATGTGGATGATATTGTGCATGAACCAAGCAGTGGTGCAATTTATTATCCAAACAGAGTGAGAAAAAGTTTAAATACAGTATGCATGATGCTAACAGCAGGTCTATTAAAGGTTTAGTGCAGAGCAGTATTGTTTGATGGTTGACATTAGATATATCCTTATACAATAATTTCTTAACATGAGAACATATTAAGATTTCTTTTAGAAGTTACATTGATAATTTTGAAATAATATAGTATTTTTTAGAGTACCGATAACATATGAGTTATGTAGATAACCCCTTAGGGAAAGGAAATTTATAAATATAAGAATTTATAAATATAAGCAGTTTTTTACCAGTTTCATTTAGAAAATTGGGTGTAAAACTACATTAACATTATTTAAGCAAGAAGTAAACCTGGTTGTGGTATAATACATTTACATGTAAGTTTTATTATTGATATTATTTTTTTAATTCAAACTGTAAATAGAACCTCGTGGAGTACACATTTACATTTTATAGGTATATACATGCAATGTGGCAATGTTAAAATGTATTTTCATTATAAAGTTATGTTGGTATTGAAGAAAAAAAAAGAAGGTATTTTAACAATTTTCATTACTTTAACATGGTTTCACATATTGACATTTCAATGGAAAAACACACAGTAAGTATGGATTTGTTTTTAACATATACATAATTTGCATGTCATATATTGCATTTACACAGTATATTCATATTATATTTGAAAAAAAAGGAAAACATGAGACAACATTTTATTAAATGGTCACACAAATTAATGAAAAAAACAGCACCTTGTAAACCATTTACAGTCAGTAAAAAAGTTTGTACTATGGCTTTAGTATAATGTCTTTTTAATTACCTGTTTTGACACATTCATGTTATTTTATTTGTAATTTTTCATTGTTAAACATAAATTTATTTTAATTATATAAGAAGCCCTTTATGTAAGATATGACAAGAAATATGGGTACAGTTTAAGTTACATACAATAAGAATAACCAGTGCCCCAGATAATTATTTGGGAAATAGGGTTTTCACCCATTGATTTTGAAAAATAGGGTGATTTCATTCTTGAAATAGGGTGAAATTAGTTTTAAAAAATGCATACTTTAAAATCATTTCTGCTTTACCTATGTTAAAGCTGCACACTTGTATTGATGCAATAAAACTGTAAACTATCATAATTAACTTTAATAAACTGATGTTTCATAACATCTTTAATCCTTGAAACTGTCCTTAATATAAACTTAAAACTAAAAAAAATCGATAACACGAATAATTCGGCACTTATTGGCTCTTGCTTTCTTGTTTCGAGAAAGTTTGTGATTGACAGATATTTTGGCGCAACAATGGCGGACGTCTTTCGACCTCTCTTTGGCATTTTTATTTCGCATCGTAATATAAACTGACAGTACAGACGCTTTACAAAAACACGCACAATGAACGACGGATTAAGTCAGATTGAAAACGCATGTATGCCGTTGTCAATATTATGGTCAAACGCTTTATGATATCTATGTCTAGTCCGCAGAGCGTTTGAATAACTTTGCCTGTTTTTCTGCTCTGTCATCCAGGCGCTTGCTGAATAAAAGCGTCGCCGCGTTACGATAATAATTTCAAAAGAAAATACCGAACATGAGCAAAGCATTTTCGATCGAAGCTAGTGTGTCGTACGCATCGAATTTTACGCTTTTGCGTAAAAATCAAATTGATAGCGTTTTCAATACGCATGATATTGAATTTCTTTGCGTTTTTCAACATTTTAATAGGGTGAAAGACGCAGATACGCAGCTTATCTGGGGCACTGATAACACACAATTTTGACAATTTACATAACTTTTACATTATTTGGATGTCATTTGTAACAAACATTAGAGTAGGAGTAATCACATTATGTTAGTAAATAGGCAAATATTTGCATTGTTGTAGGTAGAAAGTCAGTGAGTATATGGTAGAATGAGTTTACTTAACATGGTTTCACATATTGGCATTTTAATGGTTAAACACACAGTTATTATGGATTTGTTCATAACATATTCACAATTTGCATGTCATATATTGCATTCACACAGTATATTCACAGTATATTTTAGTAAAAAGGAAAAAAGAGACACAATTTTAGAAATTGCTTACACAAATTATTGGAATAAAGCACCTTCTAAATTATTTATTTTTGTAAATTATTGTGTAATATGGTTATGGTATAATGTATTTTAAATTACTTATTTCTATGCATTAATGTTATTCTATGGATAATTTCAATTGATCAACATAAAATTGTTTTAATTATATGAGAAGCTCTTAGTGTAACATGTGACAACAGGTTTGAATACCGTTTAAGTTATATAGATCTACAGTAAAATAAACAGACACACAATTTTGACATACATTTGCATAGCACGCTTATAATTATTTTTTAACCTATGTATGTACACATACACATAAACATGTACATATCTTGTATAAGAGCACACACATTTGCATAGTACACATAAACATGTGGTATTGTTTTACTTATTTATATAGTTATGTATTTATATATGTATGACTAGTTATAAAGAATATGATACCATGATTCATATATGTGTTTAGTTATGTATTTAAATATTTATAACAAATACAAATTGTACACACTATTATATGCATGAACATATCTTGTACAAAAACACACACATTTACATAGCACAGATATGAATATTGTTTTACTTATTTATTTACACAAACACATAAACATATCTTGTACAAAAGCACACACATTTGCACAGTACACATATGCATGTGTTTTTTTTTACTTATGTATATAGTTATGTCTTTATATGTATGACTAGTTATAAAGAATATGATACCATGATTTATATATGTTTTAAGTTATGTATTTGAATATTTATAACAAATTATTCAAACTATTATACACATGAACATATCTTTCACAAAAACACACACAGTTGCATGGCACACATATAAATATGTTATTTTTGTTTACTTATTTATGTACACATACACATACACATATATTGCACAAAAGTACACACATTTGCAAAGAACACATATACTTATGTTTTTTTTTAAAACTTATTTATGTAGTTTTGTATTTATATGTATGACTAGTTATAATCAATATGTTACTATGATTCATATATGTGTTAAAGTAAGTATTTAAATATTTATAACAAATTATGCACACTATTATACACTTAGACACAACTTGTACAAAAACACACACAGTTGCATAGTACACATAAAAAATGTTAATTGTTTTACTTATTTATTTGTTCAATTATTTGTTAGAGTATGAATTTTTGATTCTCATATGGGTGGAAAAGACTATTAGGTAAGATCTTCATAAACAAAGTGTTTTATGGTATATAGAACTTGACTTAGGCTATATTTACAGGACAATTCATCACTAGAGATTATCTCATGCATGTAAGGTTATATTTGCTTGTAGCCAAATTTAGACAGCTCCTGGATGGAAGTGATCTTGATTTTCTTGTCCTGATTCTTCAGCTTGATAAAGATGTTACCATCAAATGTCCATGTATCCGAAATGGGAGAGCTGGGGGCGTTTTTCAGTTGCCTGCAATGGAAAGCAATTTCCCTTCTTATGGGTGTTAATTGTTCATTGATGAACACTTTACTTTTGTTGAGTCTTAGCTGTTTTCTTGATTTTATGAACTCTGACTTTGCTTTATAGTTTGTAAATTTAACTATGATATCCCTGTGCTTTCCATCATTCCTTTTTGGTGGTCCATTTCTGTGGGACCTGTCTATGTCTGAGAGAATAATGTTGGATCCACTCTCTTTTGCGATGTTTAGGATGATATCATCGGTGGATTCATCTGAATTTTCTGGCACATTGCTAACAATAAGACAGTGACGCCTGCTATATTGATTGGCATTGTCCAGGTCTTGTTCCAGATCAGCTATTTTATTGGTTAAGGTGGTTACAGACTGTTTAAGTACACTGAGTTCATTTACCAGAGGGGTAACATGCTCGGCTACACATGCCTGGACGAGCCCACGGATTTCATCTCGGAGGGAGATTCTAAGGGTGTGCACGATTCTTTGCAGATCAAAGTCGGTTATGTATGACTGAGGCACCATCTGTATGGGGGTTGACTGCATAGTGGGTGAAGTGGTCATGTATGGTGGGATCTGCCTCTCAGGGGATATAACATAGTGATGGTCATGTGCACCTGTTAGATGTACTGATGGCTGAGGAGCAGTCTGGATCTGCAGAGACAGTTGGGTGTTCGCACAGTTTTTATCAACAAGCGTTGAGTCAATGTTATCACCATGAGCACTGCTGTTCGACATTTTGTGAGATTGGACGACTATATGGGATTCAAATGTGTAATTAGGTGAAAACCAGTCCACACTTGATCCTTCAGTACTCTCCGATTCGTACTCAGACTCAGTGTCCGTAGTTAATCTGGACTTTTTATCAAGTTTTAAGTTATCAGGGGAGACAACTTTACGTTGGTTAGCACGAATCCGTTTTGGTTGTGTTTTATTAAGATTGTTTGAATCTTTGGTAAGAGAGACAATGGACGTTAGATCACCTTTACCCATTAGATAGTTCTGCTTTATGATTCGGACGAGGTTAACTTAGTTGTAGACAAAAATTACATTTTTTTCATGAGAGCGATTCAAAATTTGATGTGTTTACACCGGAACCGGAAGTAAGGAATAACAATTTCTTGTAAGTACGGTGCCCATTTTATGAAATTAAAGATATTCAACGAACTTAAAGCAAGTATGCAATATTTTAATGTCATCATTCTATTTTCATAATAATAAACAAACAGATTTATATAAACACGGAATCTTATATCAAAGTTATTAATATTTGCATGTTTCTATATACCAAAAACTGTTTCTTCAATACATATTCCGAATAGTATAAACGTTTGTTTACATGAATGAGTTGTAGACTTTATTTACGAAAGTGTTTGAAAATGTATTATTTCGTTGATGTTCCGTGACCACTTCTCATTAACTTTTATTTTATATATGTATTGATCGACGTTTAAAATGTTTTCAACACAATTATTAAAATCGTATTTACCGGCTTAATACAAATCATATTTATAGTTTGAAATGACATAGACATTACATATTAATCTATTTTGTGAAATTTATGTAGAGATGTATCTTAAATGTAAATCAACGTTCATTTACATTTATTCAGCACATAAGTATCTGTATTGTCATATCTTGAAGATTTGTATAAACATCCAAATATATTAGTTGTTATTAACCTTCATCCTCTATTAAAGTACTGCGAATGGTCGTATAGTATTCGTGTGGACATATTCGAACTCTAGGTCTCACATACATTTAAATTGTTTACGTTTATAACAGAAATAATAAACGAATACGAAGGTCATGTGAAACGTAATTCTTACTGTATTTCCTTTACACAGTACAATTTTAGATCACTTTATTTGTCTGGGACATCGTTTTTAAAGTTGGGCGTCACACATTTTAGCCTTAACTGAACACAATATAAGAATTTGAGGACACCTGCAAGAGATTCTAAATTTATATTCCATATTAGTAATCACAATCCATAAGACAAACGTGCTCCTGGGAGAAACCATGTTCAGAACATATAATTTCGCTATAACTTGCTTGTTTGGTATTATTTAATAAATCAATACAGTAACAAACATGAAAAACGATATTAAGTAACTGTAAAAAATAAATGGTAAATTCACGGTTTGCAAAGTTGCAAAAGGTTATGTAAAAAGTTTCAGAAAAAGGTGTGGAAACAAGATAAGAACTATGCACAGGCTAAAACGTACACTCAAATATTAGCTATTGGACTACACGCATTAAGGCATGTTCACTGTTTTAATCTACATGCAAAGGTCGTTGGGTTAATAGCGTTCAATTTGTTATATTTTCTCTCGGACGGACGTTTCTTGTTTGATTTATTTTTTAGCAGTCACATAAACAACCAAGCTATGTAACATGGATCTTTTACATCCATTATTGCTGCTTCTTCCTGTATTTGTGCGATGATGATCTGAAATATTAACTTTATGATGCTATATTCTTAAATCTTTTTCTAAAAAGAAGGGATGTAGTTGACACTTGTTCGTAGTTTCATTTCATCGTTCCTCAAAAAGTTGCAACTGTGCTCTGGTCTCTTTCCTACCATTGAGAAATTAAATGGTAATTAAACTAAATGCGTTTTAATTCCCTTTTATTATCGTTTAATTTGAGTTGCTATGCTATGAGGTTAAATTTTATTTACACTTATATGTATCATTCATATTGCTGGGCCAAGTGTGCGGTTGAGCGCTCTAAAACCGGTTTAAACCCCCAATGCTTTGCATTGACCGTTCCAAGGCGGTGACCCCAGCTTTATTCTTATATGTGTCTATGTTGCTTTGTATTGTGATGTTTTGTACTGTTTTGGCAATTGGTCACTTGCCTTAAATAAAGGACCAACTAATTGTAAATAATAAGAATGCAATACTGCTCCAGCAGCTGGAGTTTCACTTCTTTATAATGAACGCAGCCTTAATGAAATGGACATTTCGAATATTGACATTTAGAATGAAAGCTGTTGGCAAACGATCATATACAATTGAAGTCAAAGTCCTAAAAAGGACATCATTAAACTTGCATCACGGTTTGATATAAATAACCAGTGCAGATACTGAACTCTAGAAGTATTTTTAATTTGTCTATATGATTATCTATATTTGAGTAAAATTTTCGCCCTGTCGTTACGTTTAAATACTAAATTGTATTTTAAAAAATAACACGTTGAATTAGCCGGCACTTCCCAGATTTATAGTTGCCTTATTTTAACATACTACGGTGTCCTCAATAATTACTCTGATTATTGAAGTACGCGAACGGGGGGGGGGGGGGGGGGGGGGGAACTGCGCTTGAATTGTTTTGATATCATTGTCCATTCAGCATTCTTGACATTTCCAGAAGGCTTAATATTTTAATAATCAGTGGCTTACTTATGCCTGAGATTTTACTAGATTAAATAAGCATAAACACACATATTTTACACATGGATATGTATCAACATGCAATGTATCATGTACAAAAAAGTGGTTGTAAATGAATCACATCATCCGTCAGTTTGCTTGTGTGTAAGTCTGTCATTTCGTACGTCGATTGTTTCGTCCATCTCCCCCGCATGGCGTCCGCAAATTGTGCCCTATTAATTAAATGATTTTGAAATAAGTGGCGCAAATGTTATCCTTAGTGAGAGGGCGGTCTTGGTCCTGTAGCACATGGCTGTTTTTAATATAAATGTCGCACTTTGGGATTTAATGTCAAAATAAAACATTTTTTAAATAGTTAATACCCAAGCATAGACTTGCATTTCATTGAACATTGAAAAAAAAAAAAAACACGACACACACATGAACTTTATTAGATGCTTTGTCACGATGAAACGCATGTAACATATTTAAGCGCATTTGATTATGTTATATAAAATGATTTAACAAAAAGCGAAAAATAGAAAAGTACACACGATTTTCGAGTTAACAATCAAATTTCCAACATGAATATATGTACAATTTACTGTTTAACCATCGGTTTACTTTTGTTGTGATATTTTTGTCAAGTTTTGACTTTGCTATAAAACAGAGATTGAAATCACATATCTACAGAAATGTATGTAGGCATAAGCTTAAAAAATGCGCATAGTCCGATAGTTTTTATCAAATTGAAAGACTGTATAGGAAACATTGTGTAAATCGTTATATTTGCATTATTGTATTGCCTTTAATTATCTGTCATTGTAAACTTATTTTAATTTATTTTATAAACGCGCAATTTGAACATAAAAATAGAATTAAAGAAATATTTAATTTGTGTTCCTGATAGCATTAATACGGTTATATTTATTTGTATTAATTGTTATTTTTGCTTTTTTGAATTTAGGTAATTTATTTTTTATGAAGAACCTAAACTAATACACTTTTTTTTCAAATTATAATATAAAATGATACAACTTTTCAACTTATTATAATAAAATAGTTAAACACAAATAAATACATCTAGATCTGGAATCTATCTGGATCTAAAGCCAGTAATTGTAGAGTTTGTGACTCTTCCTCGAAAAAGACAATTCTTGACTCTTATCTTGACAACTCTTGATGTATATGTGTGCTAATTGGCTCGGATTACTCTCCCTTGTATTAATTCTAAATTAAGATTCTAGAATCCGAAGTCACACCTATAAGATTGTTGTGAAACTACATAACCTAGCGTCGTGAAGTTATCCATGATGATATAAGCAGTCTTTCACGGAAATGAATATATCCTTTTACTAATAGTTGAACTCGAACAATTGTTTTTAGTTAGCAGAACCTAAAGGTATTTAACCATTTCCCACTTAGAAGCAAAGTGAAAATGACTTTGTGCAAACAGCATAAAACCAGAACAGCCTGCGAGTAACTCGCAGGCTGTTTAGGATTTATTCTGTTTGCTGCTCATCAGAATCTAAGGGTTTGACATGAAACCTTTAAAACTTAAATCTAGTAAGAAAGGTCGTTAAATAAATTCGACTTTCTGAGGTACAAATGCGTGAAAATACGTTTCTGCGTGGTTAAGAGTTAAAGGACTGTCGCACTATCGACAAGGATGTTCCAGGCAGCGTCTGCTCAAACACTGGCCTTTGGATAACCTGTCTATGTGATGATCTTGAGGGATTTGTTTATCTTCTTTATGCTGCCTGTTTTCATGTTTTTTAATGATGTTACAATGCTCCTCAATCCATTTCTCCTTTTTGACCTAAGTATATTAAGCTAATGTTTATTAACATACATATATAACACAACAATGCTTTTGAAGTAAATAGAAAACTTAACATACACAATTTCGAGCTAAACTCAATTTAAATAGACAACAAATAAATTTTCATGATAATGTAACATGGATGAGGTTAATGCATAATAAACATCTTCAGCTAAACGTAGCTTTATAAATGCAACAATGATAACACTGTTCTCTTCGAGCTTTCGTTTTGATTGTTGTATACTACGTACTTTTATATTTTAAATTGGCTAGTACTCTAAGTTAAGTAAACAAAAACATTGCAAGTTCTCGAAACACTATTTTATTTTAGCTATCAAGTAGTTCGATTAACTGCTATACATTTAGTCGTGATCTGTAAAACGTTGAAAGTAATAAATTATTTACATTAGCATAATAAAGTGCATATAAGAACTAAGTGATATTGACCTCGATGTTATTTAGGTTGCTTAAGACATATATGCGTTGATCTCTGATAAGATGTTTGTGTCTTCGAGTTTCTATAGATAATATGTGGGACATCACGCATAATTTAGCAATTATGCTCCTAATGTTAAGCAATGCCATTATAAGCTGATTTTACGAATACTGTTGTAAGTTCATTGAACTTGATGATGTGACACTGATATTTGCGTTTTTGTGTCGTAATCTGTTTGTAAATAACGAGATAAAGTTATCAGTGTTCACAGATTCATAGAAAAGCGGAAATTGGAAAAAAACAACAAGTTTTGGTTAGAATATTCCGTACTGTCAATGACCGATTGCTTGGGTCACTTTTGCGTTCAAGTTCTAACCTCTGTTATTGTGCAACGTGTTTAAAAACAAAAAAAAAATCAAAATTTAAAATTTGATATTGATATCACTTTGTCTTATTAAGGGACTTGTTTTATAATACGTATGGGATTTAATGGAACAATGTTCATTATATATATTTGGAATTATCTAGTGGAGAAGTTGATCAAGTGCAAAATTGATAATAATTTGCTATAAAGTATAACAAATACATGTACAAATGAAAATCCATCGTGAGTTCGTAAATATAATTTAACCATTTAAAAAAAATATCAAAACGAAGCCGTGACCTTAGCGAACAAGACAATTCTACTCGTTGGTCGAAAAGCATTCGGGACACTTATCTTAGTAATTGCTATTTATAGACCTCTATAGAGTTCATGGTCATGTTCAATTATAGCTTTGTCTGGAAAAGTATTCATGACCGTGTTTTGACTATTAAAGTATAATGGTAATATTAAGAGCTAAAATAGTACTTAAGTTAGAAAAACAAATGATGAATAAAAAACACACGCACACTCAACTTTTACTTGTCTATTTGTATCAGTGTTGAATCCCTCGTAAGATACCTCTTTATAGTGTCACTACTTTGTAAATGATGAGGGAAACATATAGATGCGCTATGGGCAATGTAGTTTTTATGACAGCATAGTAATTTCTTTATTTCAATCTTATTCAACACGATTATATATTTGAGTGTACAATGTGGTAGAAAATAAAAATGTAATAATCTCGCGCAAGCAAAATATATTTCATAACTTCAGTGTAGCAAATTTACATATTTTCACACTTAAACATTAATGCTCATGATTTCTCAGGGGATATAGACACACATACTCAGCATTGACAATAATATGTCTAGTTCTTCAAAATGATCGACGTGCTTCATTTCTTTGATTTATTAATGTTAAAATGTCGCTTTTGACTTGTTATTTGCATTACTTAACTCGTATGTATAATGCTGAAATTGCGTCTTTTAAACCGCACGTCAATCTTGTAAAAGCTCATTTTGTTGAATGCGAAATTCGGTATGATTACTCGCCAACTGAAACTGTCTACTGTTCGTACAAGCACCATGTATTTAATGCGAACAAAGTTGTTTTTAAATGTCGTTCACGTCATCGCTTAGGCCTCCAAATGTTCTCTATTTTTTAATGTGATTACCGATTTCGGGACATCAGACGAACTTTTCATTTTGTCAGAATCTCACTAGCTTTGGTTCTTCTTTGACCAAGTAGATAATTATTACGTATGTTAAGGACAACTTGTTTCCCGCAATCTCAACTGCATCGACAACAAACACCCGCTTGTGTTGACATTGACAAGAATCAACGGTGTGTACACGCAGTCCGAACGGAATGTTATCATGCCAGTACGATGTGTGTGCAAATATGTTGTATGTCATACTATTATCAAATATGCAGAGCGCAAAAACCAACAGATTAACTTTAGTTTTAAATTATAAAGTAAGAATATAGGAAAATGGACTTCAAAAAAGACATGTTAACTTCCGTTTTTTTTTAAATTCTAATGTTTGATGAAAGAAAATAGAACATCTAATGAAATTGACATATTTAAAAATCGTTGTAAACAACGTTCATACTCATAATTTTCAAATAGTAAAATAATTTAAGTAAATACTTTCAAAATATTTCACGTTACAAGAAGCGGAATTATACGCTCGTTATATAAAGTAGATGAACATTTTTAGAAAATCGATTGTAAAAATGTGTAATTCCATGTTATTCAGCTTGTTCATGTCCGTTTGAACTCAACACTGTCTCAGTGTAGTAACGTAAGTGTGCTTATTTTATAACTCACTTGGATGGTATTCGTTTTTTTTTTCAATCAGAGTATTGAGGAAATAGAAGCCTTAATAAAAAATGTATGTTATTATACAGAAAACAGACAATCAAGTTTAAGCATTCTGCTTTTATTTGTATTTGGAATTTCGAAAACATGAGGCTTTAAAAAATGTAAGTGTGAACGTGAATGACAAGCATGAAAATTATAACAATTAACCGTGTGTATTGAGGCATGCTGTTACTTGGTAAAATGAGTGTTTAATGAACGTTACATGTCAAATTCTCTTATCTGTCAATTGAATTGTTTGATTTTAATTGGATTATCACAAGCAACCATCTATGGAGCTCAAGTTTAAATGAACATTTTAAACAATCATCGTGATAATAATTGCGTTTGTCAGATAGTTTCAAATGCTTTTTATACAACACATGCTTCATGGCTTACGTCTTCGATCTTGATTTATCGCGTTTCGATGGAAATTCTTTAATTAAATACTCGTAAACTAATTTTCTCCAGGTACATTCATTATTCGTTCCCACACTATCCTTTTTCTGATAAGAAATGATACAATTTTATACTAAAAACGAACGTTTTAAACGTCTTCTTTATTGTAACATTGTATAGTTTGTATGGGATAATGTAATAGAATCATATCTTATAATCACTTAGTGGTAATCTTTAGTATTAGGTAATTATGGTTATTTATTTTAAAGTTATTTAGCATGATTGGCTTAGTGTATGTCAAAAGCATAGTTTTTAGCTTCCAATCAGTAGCTCGCATTCATGTGTATACCTATTAAAGGGGCCTTTTCACATATTATGACATGTATATAAAAATTGAAGATTGTCATTTAATGCTTTATATCGATAAATTTATAAATTGGACCTAAAAATCTCCAGTAACAAAAACAAGAATACAAATTAATAAAAGGAAAAGAATGTAAACCTAAACAGGGCTCGAACAACTGACCCTGGAGTCTAGTAGTAAAAAGTCTCCCGTCTAGACCACTCGACCATCCGTCCTCATGCTATGGGTGGATGTATTTTTTTACTTAGATAAGCAATCCTCGCAGTTTCCCAAAATATAATGACAACAACAGAACTTTCCAAATTATTCAATCGTTTCGCGTTGCAACGCTTTATATTTTTTAGGTTTTCAAATCGTCAAAAGATGCATATAATGGATATTTTAGAGCATCGTAAATGTTCAGTATTACTATTTCCTCACATATATCATAACTAAAACGAAAATTTACTAATCTGAAACAACTTTTTTAATTTTGTCAATTAACCAAAACGTGAAAATGCCTCTTTAATTAAATTCAATTTCAGCACTACATTGTATAACGACATTGTTCGTCATTAGTTAAAATACAGAGTCAGATCCTACTTTAAAGGGATCTTTTCACGGTTTGGTAAATTGACTTAATTGAAAAAAGTTGCTTCAGATTCGCAAATTTTCGGTTTAGTTATGATATTTGTGAGGAAACAGTATTACTGAACATTTGCCATGGTCTAATATAGCCATTATATGCATCTTTTGACGATTTAAAAACCTAAAAATTATAAAGCGTTCCAACGCGAAACGAATAATTTGGAGAGTTCTGTTGTTGTCGTTTAAATTTTTGAAACTACGAAGATTGCTTATATTACGTATAAAATACGCCTCTTATGTATGCTTGGCAGAATAGCTCAGTTGGCTAATGCGTTTTTACTTCAGGTTTCCGGGGGTCACTGGTTCGAGCCCTGATGCGGGCTACTTTTTTTCCTTTTTTAAATTTTATTTTAGATTTTTTACTGGAACTCTTAACATTTAATGTTTACATTTATCAATATAAAGCATTTAATGACAAACTTCAAAACATGCCAAAATCTGTGAAAAGGCCCCTTTAAAACATGTAACAACTAAACAGCGAATATCTTATTATCATTAACATAGTTTCTATGCTGTAAATTAAACATTTTGCTCCTAAAATATTTAAATTGAACTCAAATGAATTTACGCCCATTTTATTCGATGATCTTGGGTATTCTTCAAAAACAAGTATGGAATCATAACACATATACGATTCGGAGTCATCTAATGCCGCTGTTTTAGATGTCTTCATTATGTCATGTTATCGTGCCCAGGGAAGTTGATATTCCGTTGCTCTGGTGAACATTCCAACAGACAGGAGTTAAATACTAATTCAGTTATATGTATATGGCGTTACAGATATATTCTAGACATGTCATAATGTGAAGCTATTTTTCTATATTAAAATATATGAAAAACAGTAGCAACTTCGAAAAGCATCATCAAATATTTGCTTAATAACCATTTTGAAGGTGGCTGTTAACAGGTATGAAGTGTAGAGCAATTAACCGTATGTTATGAGAAAGGCAAGATCTTAATAATATGAAGTTAGAACCATTTTTCATTTTGAACGAATATATATATGGCTATTTCGCAAACAGTCGTTATAAGCGAACCTTTTATACCACCGTATTGCACATCAAAAGGTTTCAATGTTGTTATTGCTATTACAATATATTTTATTGACCCCCCTACCGGTGAAAACGGAGGGGACTTATGGTTTACGCTCTGTGCCAGTCAGTCAGTCAGTCAGTCAGTCAGTCAGTCAGTCAGTCAGTCAGTCAGTCAGTCAGTCAGTCAGTCAGTCAGTCAGTCAGTCAGTCAGTCAGTCAGTCAGTCAGTCAGTCAGTCAGTCAGTCAGTCAGTCAGTCAGTCAGTCAGTCAGTCAGTCAGTCAGTCAGTCAGTCAGTCAGTCAGTCAGTCAGTCAGTCAGTCAGTCAGTCAGTCAGTCAGTCAGTCAGTCAGTCAGTCAGTCAAGTCAGTCAGTCAGTCAGTCAGTCAGTCAGTCAGTCAGTCAGTCAGTCAGTCAGTCAGTCAGTCAGTCAGTCAGTCAGTCAGTCAGTCAGTCAGTCAGTCAGTCAGTCAGTCAGTCAGTCAGTCAGTCAGTCAGTCAGTCAGTCAGTCAGTCAGTCAGTCTGTTTGTCACACTTTTCTTGATCCTGCAATTACTTTAAACGTTCTTCATATTTTTTCATGAAACATGAAACAAGGACATATGACAATATGAAGATTATGCACGTCATTTCATTTTGTTCTTACGTTAAGAATTCTGATTGCTATGGCAACAAATAGACTAGAAATATTTTGGAAAACGGTGGAATATGCGATAACTTAAAAAGTTCTTCATAATTTTTCATGAAACTTCAAATATGGATTGATGGCAATATTGAGATTATGAAAGTCATTTCATTTTGTTCCTACGTCAAGATTTCTGTTTGCTATGGCAAAAAAAGACTAGAAATATTGCCTACAATGGTGGAGTTTCACCGGTAGGTGACCATATTGCTTGACAATAGTCTTATTAATTCCTGTTTACATACAAACTTACTAACGGGCAGTGAATACTTCAACGTGTTAAACTGTAACGATCGATGAAAACATGTAAACAAACATTTACGGAGACATACATATTACAGAATTAAACACACTTTTAGTCATATGCTTACACTTATATTGTGTATATTAAGAGAAGATGGGGTCTCGTATTAAACGCAATCAATCTTGTGGAAATGTGAAGAGGTTATACAATTATACTATATCATGATATTGTATAATCAAATTTTATTTATAGCATTGAATAGTTCACTATTTGTGTATTATGTCTCTAATTATTGTAAATACAAGTTGAGATGCTTGTCTTTTCATCGTGTCATTTTGGTTCTGTTGGGTGCGCGTGTTTGTTATTTCAATGATATAAACCGGACATCGTGATACAATATAATTTATATCCCGTTGCAATCGAATTAAGCAATCGAATGCTTACATGCATACCAAAGTCACCATTACGTGTATAACTCTAATCAAAACTATTATCCATTTAAACAACACTCTGCAAGTATTGAAACATCAGAAACTGAAAAGAATCTAATAATGAAAAGCACATATCTCTCATTCTAATATTCAATGATAGGGGCATTTTAAGGTAGGTCAGATAAAAACACTATTAAAGTCTGGTGCATGTCAAATTTAGATTTTCCGGCCAAAGCACACAATTGTATAATTGTTGTGTAGGATAAATGACGATCAGCAGACTATGTTATTCATAACAATGTCGAGTGTAGAAAGGGTATGCTACTCTAATAACATCAATAATTAACAAATGCGGTACTATCTTGCTAACTTGCGTAACATTTCTGAATTATAGCAAAGCAGAAATGTGTTGTTGACTTTTTAAGTATAGCAATTACCAACATTCATGAAACCTACGAAAAATGATTGTGTATTACAGGTTTATATAATGGTTTGACACAAATAAGAATATTTTCTTAATAATACGATCAAAATAACGCGCCACTGATTGAAGTATATGGCGATACAATTCAATGTACATATTAATATTTACAGGTTTCGTGAGCAATAGACAAAACAGGGCTCGGTTGCTTAAAACTTAAACTGCGAGTTACAGTAACCGTCTGGTACCTTTAGACCCAGTACAATTAATTTAAAGAAAAGTTGCTTAATACAACATATGTAAATTATTCGAGAATACGACTTTGTCTACTATTAACTCATACATTAAAGCTCTAATATGTAAGTCACATTAAAAACTTGATACACAATTGAACGACTACAAGCGTTACTTGCCGTTTTAAGTTTTAATTAATTTAACCCAGATGCAAATCTTATTGTCTTAATGTAGAGCCTATCATTTAATTACTTTATTTACTATATAGATGTTTTCAAGACCCATGTGTAATGTATATGTTAGTATTAAAAAAACATCAGATTAAAATATTAAGGCAATTGCGTGGATACGTTATACATTTGCCATATAAATATAGTTCGTTTATTCCATCACCATCAGTACTTTGTTTACCTTTCAAAAGTGCAAGTAAGCTATCATTTACACCCAATACAATTTTGTTTCATGAAAAGATGTGTTTAACAACAAAAGAATAACTAGTTCTGGCTACCATAACTTTTAATGTCGCTTTTTTATGATTTTTGACAGGCGCGACTTTATAGTTATGGACCAACCCTATTAGGAAAGTCAACCAAAAATTCCCGAAAAGTTGACAGTTAACAAAGACCGGTCCAAAACAGCTTTTAAAAGCAGTTATTGGCCCAAATCAACCACTTGATCGGAAAGATTAACATGTTTCACATTTAACTGATATATTCTTTCACAAAATACTATCTTAGACATTTAAAATTGATCTATTCTGTTCTTACATATCGAGAAAAACAGCGATTTGACAGACTTTCTTGAAATACTAATCACCCGAGATTTCACGGTCATATGACGTTATTTCTATTTTTAGTAACATACCATGTGCTGAAGTGTTTTCAAATACAGAACGACATTTCTTGGTATTTTAGATTATTATGGCTTGTTTTGTAAACAAATTGTAGTGTAAATACAAACTCAAGGTAAATATTATTTAAAACTACCTGATTCACAATGAAATCAGTCTTATAATCCACCAGACGAAAGTTGTTTATCACAAATAATAGATTTCAGAAAACGAAAGTTACGTTTACAATTTCAGCAAAAAATGTCAAGGTCGATCCGAAAGTATCCAAATGAAAACTCGTCACATGACAAAGCGACAATGGCGTCAAAATGGTGAATTTCAGACTGATGAGAGTTATTTTCATCTATTGTAAGATGCATTTGAAACATTTGAACCTTAAAATATTCCCCGATGCAGTAATTTATATTAATTCACCAATATACGTAGAAATGTGTCCAAGAAAATGAGCTTTTTTTATTTATAGCGTGACATAAATATGTTACGACTCTGGTTGACTTTCGATACGGGGTTGGCTTCAGCGTAAAGGTGTGTCAATACTATATAAACTGTACGCTGAAGTTTCTTTAGCTAAATAATAACATGGTCGCAGTGTTTTCTAACAAACAGACTAGCGATAATTCATTTGGAAGACCTTTCAAAGCAAACTTAGCCTTTTCCCAAGTAATGCTAGTATTTATACATTAAGCACAAAGGGAGTTTGACATATTGATATATTCCATAAATAAGCATTTTTCGTTCGAGTAAACTTTCTCTATATATGTTTTAACATAACAAGTTAATATTTCTAGAAACCAAATACATACTAAATGTTTGCATTTTGTGTTTCTCACGAATGGGAAAATTGTGTAATAAAACGTTTTGTAAATATCTCAGGAATACTTGAAATTAGTTGTGGCAAATATTGGAATCGAGTTGCTATGCTGCTTAATTGATTTGCTTATATGCTTTATTGTAAAATGATTCTTATTATTTATTTTTAGCATATATTCGACTGAATTGTATAATAACCGCTTTATACTAGCTGTTATCTTTAGTTTGATTACAGAGGAGACCCGATTTAAAAGTTATGAATCATGAAAAAGTACCACTCATCATGCAAATAACAGTTCAAAGGAGAGTAAGATAAAGAAGTGTGTTTTTTCTTTCATTATTTTATGTTTTATGGTTATTAGAATGCATCTCATGGCTAATAAAGCATATGAAAATGGCAACCTTCTCAGAAAATAATGTCTTCCGATAACAACTCCTGTCCGCGCAAGGGCATTGTCACGGAGGCAGAACTAATTTCGTTTTAAAACATTTGGAATGAGGTACGATATAGAAAATACACCAGCCTCAGAAAAGTCTATCTCGAGTCTTTCAAGATTGATTTGGAAGCCAAACTGACATACCGATCTGACAGAAATATCAAATAAAAATAAATAGAATGTCTACTTTAATTAGAAGGTGATCAGAGCTGGAGATTCACTTCTTTATATTATCATCAATAAAAGCACGTTTAGTTTAGGCCAGCCACCTTTTGTCAGACCATAAAACGCTAAAACGCTGGTGAAATATATAACAAACACAATCGCATCTGAATAAAGAATGAATAACCGCATAGGAAAGGTCAATGCAAGCGTATTATTTTTTGCCAATCCAATTTTAATGTTATAATGTCATGGATAACATTATATGAAGATGACTCAATGTAACTCCTAAACGTGTGGTTTAGAAAACTTGCCTAAATAAAATGTCTATGGTTATTGACACATACCAGAAAAAATATTGAGATAAATTTTCACCAACAATGGCTAACACTACATCATTGTTTATTGAATAAAGTGAGTGCGAACGTTTACTTAATTCGGTCGATTTGACGAATTGAAATGAAACATTTTTACAGTTTATAGAAACATTGATTTTATGCACGATCAGACCTCGAATCAATTTTGATTTTTCATCACACACATTTCATGAATAATCTTGGTTTAAGATTAAAAGTCGTTATATCGCCCTGCATATTCGAACATCAACGGAATGCATCTTGCACAATTTTTAGTGTTTATGTATTCTTAAGTTTATTTATCTTCTTATATATATATATATATATATATATATATATATATATAGAAGTGTGATGATGATATGAGATGTCATCAAGTCAAATAACAAATCATCTAATAAATCTCAACTACTTAACCATACAATAGTTTTGTCTAATTGGTATTCATGAATTTAAAAAGTCACTTAATATGTCAAAGTTTCAAAGAGGAGTGTATTGTTTCCAGAAGACGGTTTTGAAAACGACTATGTCACGTCTATATAATATCCCGCATACATGGAAATTCCATTAATGTATAATTATTGCCAATTATTTCTTAGATACAGCAAAAAAGGTAAAGTTATCTAGAACCAAAAGAGGTGTATTCCGAATTTAAAGGCACATTTTCTTTGACACAGTGTTTCTAAAAGTAGACGTCGTAAATGTTTGTAAGACTGCTAAAAAGATTTATGCATTCATACAACTTTAATATATAACAACCAATTCAAATGGAAGAAAAATCCAATTGCGTGAAGGGCATGAGAAAACAGCGTAGTAATCATCCATTCTTAATTATTTTAATCGATTATAATTAAAATTAAATTAAATCGAGTTCGTAAATGTGAAAATAACCATAGGTAAGGTTCTATTATAAAATATACAATATATTAGTTTCAGAAAAATAAAAAATCTGCATACAAATTGCGAATCAGGGAAAATGGAACGTACAGGCTTTAAATTACATCCTAAAACAATACAGCGAACCAGGGTGAAATAAATCATGAAAGGTTTTTCTTATGACAGCATGCACTTTAACACTGACGCGCGGAAACAATAAAGGGAATTGCAATTGACTTAAGTGCTACAATAGGGAATTAAAGTACGGATATTCACCTAATGTGAGAGCAAAATGGGAACAATATACCAAATACGGTCTTGCAATTTAATCGCAAACCCTTTGGCGTATAGAGACGCTCTCTGGAATGAAAGATGGCATCTACGGATAGATCATGAAAACGATCCCGTGTGGTAATTCAAAACATCTCGCATGTTAGTCAGAATACGAATGGTAGAATTAGTCGAAGGAAGGACCTAGAAAAAATGGCTCACTTCACGACTTGAATGTGAAAACTGTGAACGAACTTGATTCTATCATTATTGTTTTTTCTTTACAGACTGTTGCTTGATCCCTTTGGATTTGAAACAATAAGCAATTAAGAGATATAACAATCATGCCAACGAAAGGGTGACATGAATGCATCGAATATCGAAGTCTACTAAGACTTTATGCATACATTTACCTCACTCCTCGATATATTCATAGAATATTTCTTGCACTTATACTATTATAACTTAACACACAATAATATTATTTTACACATGAATACAACTAAACATATTTTTGTGAACATTTAAAGTAGCCAAAATACAATTATCTTCACATTTGAATTTTAAATTTTATGTTAGCCTATAAAATCACCGTAAATAAAAACAAGGAAAATATCATATTATTTTCCTATATTTGAAACTGTTGCATTAAACATTATATAGTAAGTAAAACTATACAAAAACGTGTTATCAAAAACTTGGGCAACATATCTACATGTATTTGTAAACAACACTGATCCATTTTCTTTCTCCACCAATTATACTTAAAATGAAAATACAGAATATTATTAAGATATCGAATGCTGGAAATTATTACGTTATCGTTCTTCCAATCATCATCATCATCATCATCATCATCATCATCATCATCATCATCATCATTATCAACATCATCATCATCATCATCATCATCATCATCATCATCATCATCATCATCATCAGCATCATCATCATCTCTTCTTCTTCTTCTTTTTCTTCTTCTTCATTCCATATATTACAGGGCTCCTCTGGAGCATCGACGAACTGTGACTGTACAAGGTCGTTGTGAGGTTACAAATACGAAAGTGAAGGATAAAAATCAAATAAAAACGTTGTTTGTGTCTTAATGAAGAGTAGTAGGTTTGAAGAAGTCCAAGTACTCGGTTGTGGAGACTGCTACCGGCAGCTGATAATAGATTTAGATTACTGTTGTGAATAAGACGTGTCTGTTCGAAATACTGCTACGAAGGAGCATACATTTCTCTCTCTGAAAGGACACAGTAGCTGGCTAGAGGTAAAGGTTTATTGGTAATTTTGTCATGTAATTGGTAATCCTGTACATCAATACCCGTCGAGAGTCAATGTGCCGAGTTTGCATGGATTGCAATCCTAGAGAGGCGATCATTTGGTGTGTGAAGCTTGTTGCCATGTATTATTCCTTGACGAATCCGGTACCTCTGTTCTGTACTGCTTCTAGGTGGATTATGTTTGCCACAGTATATTGATCCCATGCGGCCATCCGTACTCCAGCATTTTGCGCACTAAAGCCTTTAAGCATGTTTCCTTCAAATCAGTCGGAAAGTTTCTGATGTTTCGTCTTAGAAAGGCGGCAAGGCAGTTGTCGGCATTTTTAGAGACCTCATCAACATGGCTCTTCCAAAGAGACAAGCCTAGGTTCTACCCCTAAGTACTTTACTTATGACATTTGTAAATTGTTGATCGTGGGGAAGTTTGGCATTCCAACTCTATATCGATGAGGTTAACGTCTCTCGTGAACCGGATGGTGGCATTTGGATGGGATGTTTTGCGTGCAGACTTTGTACAGCATCTCAGCCTGTATATGGCTGCGAAGAAGAGCTTTTGGTTCCCGCTGCATTATTTACTGGCTGCTGTAAAGTCTGTGTTTGTAACGATTTGGAGATCATTTCCCTCTATGCTCTCTTTCGCAGATGTGAGGACCCCGCCATGTGGGTCCCTGCGTCGTTCTTGTCTCGACTAAATACGGTAGCCCGCTGGTATGAACTCTCTGTAGACAATGCCACTGTGGAGGCAGTTCTTACTTCCTACTGTGATGTCGGGTTCGAGTTCTGATAATAACAATAACAATAATAGCAATTACAATTAAATGAATATCATTTATATTGATTAAAATATCACGACAGGTATATTACATTACTTGAAAAAAGTTCATATTTTCAGTATATACGGTAATACAATTTCGCGATATGAAATCGAAAGTTCATCGCGAAAAACGGTGACATAACGATATACACACAATGAATAACGCAAGTAGATTGATCATTTTATATATTTAATATATACAATTCACTACGCATGCAAAATTTGCATTCCTGGGATTACCACGTGACGATGATGATCAATCCAGTAAAATTTTATTACCGAATATACTTAAAATATGAAAACTAAACAACTTTTTAAAGTAATGTTATATATCAGTCTTGATATTGTAATCAATATAAACTAATAAGTGTTTATTTTGTAAAAATACGGTATTTTAGAACATGAACATGTGTGCAATTCTTTTGTCATTTAATTCATTGAAGAAATAAAGGCGTAAACCCATGTTAGACAGTTTCGAAAAATCCGACCACAACTTAGCTCTTTTAAAATGAATTTTGGTGTCACACCTTATTCACGAGTTTAATTGTAAGTATATCTATAAAATTGGTCTACAAAACTGCCTTACAATGACTACATATGGTTAACGAAAACATCAATGTAACGACTTAAATATGGAATTACCCTTATATTTTCCCAAAAGATATGTGTATAAAACATAGTATACTGCTAAGAGTAGATACGAAGTTTTATTTTCAAATCTAAGGTCAGAGTTTGCGACAAAAGAACAACACGTAATATTTATGAACCTTAAAAATTGCATGTTATGAAACAATATTATGTTTGTAACCTCTATAATCACTGCCTTTGTCAATGCATCTGTTTGTCGGCTCGTACATTAAAGAACTCGCAAAGTTGATATGATAAAAAAACGAACATAAAAAGAACATAACCATGCAGAGATAAAGAGTAATGTAAATGTTTAAGTATCGATAAGAGCTATAAGCTTTTTTGCACATCACCAACTGACAATATTCTCATCGTTCAACTTTCGGTTGCTTGAATTTGTACACGCGTAAATATTCGTGTTTTTAACATTTTATTTTGCACGACGGACGAGACAGTGACACACGGTAAAATTTAATATGTAACGGTTTAAATCTAAGTACCGTGTTTATTGTTATACTATAAACAATCTTGTTTTGATAACTCTTCAAAAATGGTGTCATCATACTCTCGGAATTTAAAATACCCGTGCCTTTTTTTCGAACAATATAGGTACCGCCATCGGCGAAAAACTAATGTTTTATTGATTGTATTTTTAACGAATTAATTAATCTGGTTGGTTATAACAACTTTTGCATTTATATTCCTTAATAATTGCATATTTGTATGAAATATATAAAGTTTTATTTTAAATAATTGATCTAAAATGATTCCGCTGAAGGCTATGATACGCAATTTAAGTGACTACATTGTATCAATCTACAAGTTTTGATTATTATCCTTTCATCAAGATCTTTTTACTCAAATAAGAGTCGGCCTCTGAGAAAGGTCTTGCTTGAAATGACCAATTTACATACCGAATGACGTGAGGGGTTCGTCTTCATTATACCATTCACTTAGAGTTTCATGGGTGTGCTCAGTTCTAAATGTTTTAATTATTTCTTCTAATATAGAATAATAAATGGTCATAGAAAAATATTGATACTTTTAAGAAGGTACTTCTTGTTAGCTAACATGATAATGTTCTGCTCAAAGTGAGTTATAGCACATAGCCAAACTCGCTATTTTAACAATTTTTAGAATGAACATATTTTATCCAGAATCATATTGAATCAGTCTGTTTGGTGCAGCATGTGACATGCCATGTTGTGGATAAGGGGATGGTTATTTATATGGTAAGGATCATATGTACGTATAATATTTCAAAAATGATCATTTTCAGTCGGATTTGTTATTTAATTTTAATTGCAATGTCCAAGAAACTGGAAGATAGGGTTTCTGATAACATACACTGAGCTAGGTCAACAATCCAGTTTCTCGAGTATATCAACATTATGAACTGCAAAACCAAGACAGTAAATTAATACGATGTCCCCTCGGATAAACGCCACAATAAAGCAAAATAAATTACATACAATCATAATAAAACACAAACGAACTTAAATATTTCGAGTCTAATATGTTTCGCGCCTAAATGAAATTGTCAACGAACTCCTACAAGTTGCCCTTATGTGAAAATATGTTGATTGAATAGCCTTTCATAGATACCATATGATGCGGAGGATCAACAATAATATTAGTTATCCGGACACATGTCATCCATACTTGTGCCCACCCAGATATACGTCCTCCAAAATATTTATTCTCCGACATTTAGTCATGCCTTGAATAATGTTTTCACATTATGAAAATATACACTTTGCATAAAATCCGTAGTAATAGTAAAAGTGTCCGTGTTTAAAAATTTTGAATATTAAACAATTATTGACGACGAATTTTTTGTATATAGATAGTTTGATCGTTTGATTATGGTGCCTTTTTCCTGAGATAAATTAAATTCCTTTACATGATGATTATATAAGAGGATTAGTTTCCAAGTAGTTAAAAGTATCGCCAGGGCTATACCATAGTGGGTATACGTCCGGAAAGGCATATGTCTGCTTGACTTTTATTTGACGAAGTGAATATGTCCGGTAGGGCAAATGTTCGACATTAATTACTGGAAAGATGTGCATAATCATTACTTGCGACAATATATATTTTTGAAAAGTTTAAGTACGCTTTTAAACATATTGAGAACGATTTCGATAATCTGACATGAGAGCTCTCGCTTTGTGAAGGATATCGTTACTATGACAGAGTTTATGTTGTTTAAAAACCTGATCCTCGGAATGAAACATTCCATACAATTCTGCATGATTAGGCTTGGTTTGAACAAAAGCACACCAAGTGTTTTACTCAAATAATAGATTAACCTTAGGAATACAATTGTATAAGGTAAAACTTTAACATTAACCGTAATGATTTTTGTTTATTTTTCCCCTTTTGTTGATTCAAACTTTACTTGAAATAATGGTGATTTGAATATCTTTACAAAATGAAACTTTAAAATTTAACTGTGCTTATTGTTAAGTTCTATCAATACACGAACTGATTGGTGAGTCGACACTTTCACATTGACGTAACAAATTTAATAAAGAATCTGAAGCAACTTACATAATTGTTAATTCCTCATTCCATTTCATTCAATCGGAAATGCACATACCGTCTCGAGGGATACTGTTGATGACATTTACGATAGGAGCTCTATGCCCGTAATATGCGCTATATTATAACTTGACAGAATGCCGTTTATCAGACATATCATTACGATTATGTTCTTTATTCGCCATAAACGAACGATCGATCCGAAATGCATAGTTATACTTTTTAATGAACCAAAATAATACTACATACATAACTACTAAAGTAATTATACTTGTGTGTTTAATATCATTCACCGAGGTGCTGTAGTCAGACGACTGGCTGAATGTTCGCGCATTTAGGCATTAGTTTCACTAATTGTATTGTGAAGGAAAAAACATTGCATCGGCCGTTAAATGACTGCATACATTTCCACCAAATTGCCTCCCTACATAGTCTGACAAAATGAGTAGGAAGTTTTACTCCCCTAGTAAGATCATAAAACCTTCGCAAGAAAGCACGATCCGGGACAATGCACCCGCATGCGAAATTTAGCGAGATAATTTTTGATTGAATTTCTTTAAACATTATTTTTCGTCGATGTTTTATAGAATTAAACTTTTATTTGAATTTGATTATTTATCTATAGGCAACCTTATTTGCATCTGGTTTGAATCTACATCAAAGCCATAAATTATCAAACAAGTTGTAGGATGTACAGTTTTGTCCTGCTTGATAGGTATATTGATATGGTAACAAACTCCCAAAAAAGTTGACAAACTATTCTGAAATTGTCAGAACCGGCAGGTCCCGCAAAGAAAAAGTTATATGACTAGCTATAGCTTAAAATTGAGATTCCATAATCCACTCCAAAGCATTGATAAACCTAGAAAAAGGCTGACATGAAATGTTTAAGCCCATTGCCAAACATGCATCTATAAAATACTCGGGTTTGTTATAAAATGCTCAAGAAAAATCTAACAAAAACCTGTCCTCTGCATGAATGGGAATTAACTTGAATTTTCAATATCAGTTTTAGCCATCAAACAATGTCTGCCACATGATTTAACATTTTCCACGACCGTATCAAAGGAACCATATTTAACACCGTAAATCCTTGTCTACCGAATCATTTACCGATTTTGATTTTGGAAAAGAGAGGTCAGGTATTAACCTTTGTTTGCCTGTTCCTGACTTGGGCACCAAAGCAATTGGAGAACTTACAAGGTTTGGCGGACACTGATAAAAAGGTCCTAATATTCGCCTATGATCAATTTCAATCTGAATGTGTTGGCTTGTTATCTCTTTCTTACTTAATGCAGACGGATATATTCTGTAAATCTTTTGTTTTGGTTGTTTGTCAACCTGGTATGGTATTCTGAAACCTTCCTGAAAACCATTGACAAGAAATGACTTTTTCTATTCAGGATAACCTGACAAGAACATTTCAAGAACATTACTTTTTACTGATTGGGCGGGAACTGAGAAAGAGTTCTTCCTTAAAAAGCATTTATATTGGATTTGATTTTTCTTGCAATTTTTGCAGGCATGCAAATACCTACACTTTTGTCCAGAACAGCCAGCTGGCTTGTTGTATTTAAAAAAAACTTATGAACTCTCTGAGTGTCCTGAACCGATTTTGCCACCAGTGTGGTGGCTCTTGCCAAAGCTCGTGGTGCAGCCTGCTCTATGGCATGTTGATTTGTGTACGGTGTGCTGTAAAATTGTTGTCATAGAAATTGAACGCAGCCACCCCATGAACGATGCCCAAATCTGTAACAAGATTTAAATAGGCAAGAAGACCAGAGATATCCTGTGAACGTTTTAGGATGTTGACATCCATAAATGTGGTAAATGTAGAAATCAACTGACTAATGTTCAGCTGGCGCTTGTCTGCCTTGACCCTTAAGTCAATCCCCTGAGGCAGTTACTTCCAAGGCCAGTTCTTGACCTTCTTTTTTTGACAATAGTTCAGACATTTCAACGAAAATGTCGATACAGATTGCTTGTTTAAGTCGCGTTTTAACCAATATAAACCAAGGCTCCAAGTGACGTATTACTGGAAAAAACGGACACGTCTTGTTTTTGAAGGATACTTGTGGTATGCGGAGTCAAATTTTCATTCCTTAGCAATGCCTCCCTGACTTATTTTGTCCCAATGCCTGTTCCTTCTGCAATTTTGCTGTTCATGGGCAATGTGGATGTGCCAGGAAAGGTCACTGACAACTGTTTCGAATCAGTATAAGCTGTGGAAGCGTCTGCAAAACACGGCAAAGTTGTTGGATAAACAAATTTGATTGTGAGCGGTATGAACTGGCACTGGACTCGTGAGATTTTACAGAGTTGGGTTTGTAGTCACTGGCGCTGCAGCAGTGTCTGCCGCACCCTCCGGAACATTGCTTGGTACCCCTCGTGTACTAAGGGCCTCTAAGACAGCTGCCACCGTTTTGTCAATCAATGCATCCTCTTTGGATTTTCTCCTCTGTTTAGCAGCAGGCGCCATCCTTGACTTCCCTCCGTGACCTTAAATATGACGTAAAGAAGTAAGTTGAATATGCAGAACACTATACAGAATTTATATATATAAACGGTCACTTCAAATACATGCAGAACAAAAACCATACAAGATATCATTTCACTGCAAATACTTGCAGGACACATTGTATTGGCAATTATGCACCAAGGCAATTAAACAAGTCCGAGGACTGTCTTTGCAAATATATGCCGGACACAAACAGTAAAATCTTAATATAATATAGACAAAAACGAGCAGTATATACATAATACACATAATTTTCAAACAGACAAATACAATATCCAAAAAAGCCTGCATAGAGTAAATACAAGTGTTCCCAGCCAATTTTGATTTACTCATTTTTCTAGCTCCCATCTAGACACCCCGATTATACAATTCCTGAGACTCCGAACATATTATGGATAACCTACATCTACAGACAGATGTATGAAGTCAAAGTATAAACATACTGGGCCGATGCCCAAACCCCCTATGCATCCAATAATATATTGGAAGGTTCGCAGATGCGACAGCTGCCTCAAACGCTCTGTTAGCATTCAACACCCTGTCATTATAATTTGGATATGGTGTAATATCACGTTTGAATATTTGACAAAAGGCAACCTTCTTCACATTAAAACCACAGACAAGAAAAGCGGCATAACTTGCTAAATTGGTGGTAAACTGCTCCTCAGATAGTCCAGTGTCACAGAGATCGTTAGATCGAATGTCAACAATGACAAGATCTTTACCAGCTAACAGACAAAGGAATACAATCGTGCCGACTGTCTCAAGCCCAGACCGCCCAGCCTTCGAACGAGATTTCAAAATTCCTCCCTGTCTAGCCCAAAATTGACAGGAAAGATATCATTCCTAATTAGATCCTTTAACCGTCGGATAAAACTATGCCCAATAAAAACAATTTGTAAAGGCATATTCCTTTATGACCGATTTTCATCTAAAACATGTAGTACGAAGTGTATCGGTTGCAGTTTTGCAAACCCAAAACTTCTATTTATTAATCGTAGCTGGGAAGGTGTGCATATTGCAATGTAATACAAGTATCATCGTACAAAGAACAAAAGTACTCAGCTACTTCGTGATGATATCCTCTTCAATCAGTTCTTGTTAAAAATTGTAAATTTCTTTGTCTTTGCTACAAAATGCTGTGCGCGGTCACGTTATCTAAAAAGACGCGCTCTGCTTGATTAAAGAATACTGATATGTTAACTTGCACCAAATTCCACTAAAACAAGTTAGGAACGAAGGACTCAAATCCATTTAACTGTGATTAAATATGTTTTGCTTCCTCGTGTACATTCGATATTCAAGAACATGAAACCAGCGTTCTCTGTTCTGGTATTATACATTAAGCAATCCTACTTAATTCATCACATTCAATGATCGGCTTGAATTTATAAGTAACTTAAAGTTCAAAAATAGTGTTAACGTGACATAAAATACTTCTTGATATGGTTTGGACTTAAATAACGATATGCTGATTACGCTATGTATTAAATAAACTAAACATCTTGTATTATGTCATGAGGTTCTGTACAAGTTTTATGGGTTGATTTAAGTAAAATGATTCTAGAGTAAAAGTCATTCGAGAATTTGCCTCACGTACCATTTGACGTCATAGAACCAATACAAGTTGTCAAAAACACATTTCAAAATAACATTCTATATGGATTGCTGTACTGTTCCTAATTATTGTTTACATTTTATAAAAACCTTTTTTGCGAACAAAATCAAATCATAATGTCTTATCTTGATATTGGTATGTGTTTATCTAAACATTCTCGGAGTATTAAAGCCTTCTCTTATTTAAATTTCCTTAGTAATAATACAAATGTGAAGGGAACCCAGTCATATTTCTCCTAATGAAACACTTATGGGCGCAAAAGATCACTTTGCGCGCAAAGATTGTTCAGACAAATAAGTAATGTGCCTTTGAGCATGACAGTTTCTCACTTAAAGGGGCCTTTTCACAGATTTTGGCATGTATTGAAGTTTTTCATCGAATGCTTTATATTGATATATGTAAACATTGGACCTAAAAATCTCCAGTAACAAAAACAAGAATACAGTTATTAAAAGAAAAAAAGGGACCCTCAACAGGGCTTGAACCACTGACCCCTGTAGTCCTGGAGAAAAAGTCTTCCACTTAGACCACGCTGCAATCCGAGTTCATGCTATGCTTGGATGTATTTTTTAGTTATATGAGCAATCCTCGTAGTTTCACAAAATATAACGACAACAGAACTTTCTAAATAATTAAATCGTTTCGCGTTGCAACGCTTTATAATTTTCAGGTTTTCAAATCATCAAAAGATACATATAATGGATATCTAAGAGCATGGTAAATGTTCAGTATTACTGCATCCTCCCAAATATCATAACTAAAACGAAAATTTGCGAATCTGAAACAACTTTGTTTAATTGTGTAAATTTACCAAAACGTGAAAATGCCTCTTTAACTTTTGATAAACAATCTAATCTATAGGAAAGTCAATTGTTCCTTTCGTTTTAAATTGATTGAATTTTTAATGAAAATATTCATGGCACATAATTGAGCGTTGTGTTTGCTTCTAAAACCTTAAAAATGTTAATTCAATCTTTTCTTAGGCTGATTCAATTTACAATAACGCTATACACTTTTACCAATGAGGCATCCTCAAGTATAGGTTAATTGTAAATATAAGATTTTTTCTTCAGACCATCTTAGATTTACTACTATTTCGATATAAAATTCTTTTCTAAAAATATATATAATTTTTTCTTGTTTAACTGTTGGTGAAAACTGCATACGCCGTAGATCATGCAATTGATTCAAACGATTAATTTTGTCCATAAGTCATTTGGACCGAGGCAGTAATCCTCTGCAATAAGAATCAATTACATCAATTCTGTCTCTTTAGATACAATTACACTTCACGTGCAATAATCCGAGCGAATTATCAGGGAACGAAAGGATTGTCACAGGATGTCCTGCAGCAGCATCTCAATTTAACTGCTCTTCTCACCCTGGGGTCAAGCGTATTAGTTCGCTTCAACTCATGCTATGTAAAATCTTTAAGAATTTCTAGGGAATACAGAAAGTAACAGTTGGCAACGAATTGGCAATTTAAGGAAATTACTTTCATTTATAATTACAATCATACTGTTAATATTAGTTCACCACAGTATAAACTGAAATAATTGCGTTAATATTAAAGATATATGTGCTGTCACGTATATGTACCTTAACGTACATTTTTCTATGAAGCGTTTCAATTTCAGCAATGGTCCCGCATTAAGTCAAAATTTAAACCAATATTGTAATACAGAACATTGCAGTAGATATACAACGTAGTTTTAATGAGAAAAATAGAGATATGAAACATATTCAGATTTATGTTTGGATTTGTCAAAATGATACATTCCACGGTTTAAGGTATACCCAAGTTAAAAGAATATGTTCAAACGAACGTTCCTCTTTATAGTTACATAAAGCGACCTAAGCAAACATTTCTTTAAAACCTGGAGATGATGAATTCAATTATAAGGTATTACGTTAATTAAATGGATATTTCGAGGATTGCTGTTATAGTTAATATGCATTTATAATGCATGCAAACTTTGTCCTCGTCCGTATTTTCCTCAAAACATTAATTTATATTATATATTTGTCAATAAGTGGGACATTTCTAACCATCTATATCACCAGTGTGGGTTATATAGCGAAATGATTTCGAAAGGTGATTAGTAAGCTAATTTACATGATATTGAATTAGTCATACCTATATATGGCAAAATACATTTTTGTCATAATTGCAAGGACATTATGATGGCAAATTGCTTGTTTGCGGACAAAGCATCCATATTTCTTTATTCGACAATTCATGGACATTTAGAACGAAGCAAATCAGTAATTATCCTCCGTTATAAATGTCATTATTGTTTAAATCATGGTATTAATTGTGTATTTATCTAAGTGATCTTATCAGTTCTTAAAGGTTTGTTTTTCAGATCTTACAAATAAAAATTGTCATAATTATTTATCGTAGAATTGTGTTGAAACTAATTTGTTCAAAACAAAGTCATCAATGAACTTTCTTAACACAGCGACACGTCTGGTCTACTATTATTTCCACATCGTAAATGTCGCAGTCGATTATATTAAATTAACTCGATTGTCAATTGGGATGTAATTATATAATGTGCAGGTCAGTTTATAGCTCTCGTTGTTAATTCAATAAAATATATCATGACATACATCTCAACCATAGCCGGATCGTAAAGTAACAAAACTCTTGGATTCTTTATAAATATACGAGAAGTATCGCCAAAAACGATTCGTATGAACCTCCATATCGTGTCGATCTGGTCAAATCGAAAATCAATATTGGAATAACGGAAACACTCTCCTCGAACCGTGTGTACGGGTATCTAAAGTAGAGACCAGTCTATATCAGATCGAAGGCTATATCAAATCTAAATTGTCCATATTTAACATGCGATATTTATAATACATTGTATAATTCTTTCACCATAGACAATGACGATTGACAGACTATTCTCCTTAACGGTAAGTGGAATTTCCCATTTAGAGGCTGAATGACAAATTTAAGCATGGTTTTCCAGACCTCAACGTTTCCAATTATAATGCAATTTTGAAAATAGTTCCCGATGTAAATATTGCGTTTCGTCCTAAACAGCTTGCTCCTTAGCTCAAATGTGAAGGTTACAATGTTAAGTCAAATTGTCTATAAGGCCTTCATCTTGTGCTGACTGCCAAAAATTCATTGTGCAATTTCAATATAATTTAACAAAATTATTCATCATCTTGACCGCGTGTCGACCGCGAGTCATTATTCTATTGCGAAAAGGTCAAAGTTACACTAAGAAGTCGAAGGTCAAACATGGATACGTTGCAGCTTGTAAAATAGTTACGACACACTTAACAAAATGACAATGTAATTCTTTTTTTCTTCTTAAAGTTACCTATATGCATTTATACTAATATGTAGTTACTGAACGCATAATGAAAAAAAGTAAATAAGTGTACATAACTTTTGTCGACTTTATCTATTCTTTCTAGTATTACATGCTTTTTTCATCTGAAAGTTAACCTGATTGTCTAGAGTGCATAGCTCAGATTTGTATGCTTTAGGGACGCATAAAATGTACTCGTTCAACATTACCGTGTTGTAATAGATGTTCAAATCAAAATGCTTTCAAGAAGTGTTAAGGTTCAATTTAATATTTTATGATTTCTTAAAGAACGTTCCTTAATGTCTTTTGACGTAATCATTTATTTATCAAATGTCTCCTTCTGAAGATATGCCAATACAACACACCAACAGATATTTCTCACGTTCAAAATATTTAATTTTGTTATCTTCAGAAGCCTTTGTGCAGAGAATCTATTACATGTATACATCTATTTACAAAATAAACAAAGAAATTGTTCATCCGCATCACTACGATCAATTACAAACAATGATTATATATATGATAATGCTAAATTTCATTGAATCAACATGATGACTGAAATTGATTACTCCGTAGCTTAGATATTTTGCTGTTCTGTCATCACGAGTTGATTTAGACGCGTCTATACTGCAGTGTTCAATCATACACCAATTTAATATCACGATTGCCTTAGCTGATGTTCTTATCGCCGAATAGATGGGAATGTTTAAAGAGCCGATGCCCCATCCGCTGAAGTTATTATAAACTACTTTAACTCTTATTGTTAAAAAATGATTTGTTAACATAACCATGACATAATTTCCAATGTCGGGTGTAACGGAATATTTGCTTCCCACCTATGGTTGTTTAGATACCAAAATAAAACCAGTTTCAATTATATCTGCAACCAGAATCAACGCTGCCGTTATAGGTAACAAGAGTGCCATAGAACAACCGGTGTATACATCTGCTGTCTAGGTAAAACAATGTGCCAAGAGTTGTAAGCGTGTTGGCACTGTCTCTACATCTTGATGTTGTAATTTAAAGAATGTCAAAATCTACAAGGAACAACCACTCATAAAAAACTTTCCAGAACGCTCATGAGAAAAAAAACGATCCTTGTTTTGAACGATGGGTACATTTTAAGTATTACCCCTTGATTTGAATGACTGAGCCAAACAACACCACATATAGTTATTGTACTGCTTGCACATACAAGTAACGCGTTGCAACCTTTGGACGTCGACTACTTTGGCCTGCTCGAGCGAATCTATAACAAACAATCTAATAAATTCAGGCAATACAACTTTGGTCAGTCTTAACATTCTGTTTGTTTTCATTACATGACATTTGGACTATGTTCATTATACAGTACATTTATAATCATATGCAACGAAAACATAAATATGAATATTTCCGCTCAAACCTCATTGAGCCATCAACAGTTCTAAAACAGTTATAGATGATACTCAGTCACAATAGCATATATCAAATGAAGTTCACTTTGATAACTCTGCCTTAAAATTAATACCAAAACGATAACCAGCGGCAACAAAAATCGAAAGAATGTTAACATTTTAAGTGGAAACTAAGGATAATGTTTTTCACAAACGAAAAAACAACCGTTTTTACAAACACTGTTGCTCCATCACGTGACTCAAACAAGAAACCTCACCAGAAAATGCTCATATATTAGCATATGATGGTTATTCAAACATTTTGTTTAAAATGCTCAATCTTTGTACGCAGACATAATTCATTTTTTAAGCTGTCCGATATGTCCGAAGAAGATAAAAAAATGCTACGTATCTTTTTTGTTCGCTCCATTTCAACTGCGTTACTCGTTTTCATCTGCATTAACTAAAAGGGCGCCATGTGAAGAATATATTTTCACAAGTTCACAATTAGGAATTGTTGCAACAAATGTAACATCAGTCGCAATACCTTCGAATACCAATGTTAAACTTCAAGACCTGATGTTCAATTCGTTTTTCATGCAATTTTAAAATAATGAATCATCATTGACCATGTGTTACCCCCTTAGCAAAGGCCAAGATCACCCGGAAGGTCAAATGTAAATCGTGTTTATTGAGCAACTTGCTAAATAATAACAAGACTTATTAACAGATGTATCCATATGTTGCTGACAGCAATTGAATACATCCTGACGATTTCTGTAGGGTTTACAAGTCCTTTATTAAAACGACCGTGAACGTTTAGAAAACCAATCTTTAAATTCACTATTGTTGAGACTGTTCTCTAGGTGTTTTTGTAGACACTTTTATCAAGTACAAATTTATACAGCAAGCGCTAAGTACGATCGCATGTTCTGATTTTTTCTTTAATTAGATAACTTCGCTTGAAAGAAGAACTTAATAACTCAATAACGTGAACACATTCGGTGATTTTTTTTCAAGAAGTACCTCGGTGAATTAAATAGCAGGCGTTCTGATCAACATTGTTCCTCTAATATATTTCGTTACCACTACGTTTCAAATTATCTGAATTGTCTTGCTAGCGCAACAAATTAAACGACGGGAAGAACGTTGCTTTTTTAATATTATTGCTGGTCATTGGGTTTATAACGTTCCATTTTTTTTATATTTTCTCTCTGATAGGCGTTTCTTGTTTGATTTAATTATTTTTAATTTGATTAGCAGTCACATAAACAACCAAGCTATGTAATATGGAATTTTTACACCCATTATTGCTGCTTCTCCCTGTATTTGCGCGATGATTATCTGAGATATTAACTCTATGATTCTACATTCTCAAATCTTTTCTATAAAGAAGGAATGTAGTTGACAATTGTTAATAGTTTTATTTTATCGTTCGTCAAAAAGTTGTAATTCTGTTACTCTTGTATCTTCAATGCAATTGAGTAATTAAATAGTAATTAAATTGAATGCGTTTTAATTCCCTTTTATTATTGTTTAATTTGAGTTACAATGCTATGACGTTAAATTTTATTTACACTTGAATGTATTATGAATATTGCTGGGCCAAGTGTGAGGTTGAGCGCTCTATAACCAGGTTTAAACCCCCAATGCTTTGCATTGACCGTTCCAAGGCGGTGACCCCAGCTTTATTAATATTTTGTGTTTATGTTGGTTTGTATTGTGCTGTATTGTGCTGTTTTGTACTGTTTGGGCAATCGGTCACTTTGCCTTAAATAAAGGACCAACTAATTGTTTTTAATGAAAATTCAATACTGCTCCAGCAGCTGGAGTTTCACTTCTTTATATTGAATGACTTTAATATGAAAGCTTTAGCATTTGAGAAAAATGGTATATACCTCTATATGATGGATTCGAACGTAATGCCACTTTTGCATACAACGATTCTATACGATACTAAGCTTTGCTATAAACCAATAAATACATGCTTATAAGTCATTGATTTTAGCAATATTAAAATTGATAAGTGTTTGTTTTTATATAAGCATTTAATTGAAACATATGTACGTGCTTCTATTGGGTTTAAAACAAGATTTGTAGTGAGACAAAAACAAAATGATTTGTTTAAAAATTGTAATGATCTGTGATTGCATGCTTAATGCACTTACATAACAAGAATGAGTGCTAATTTTTTATTTTTAGAATTTCTTATCCCAACTTGGTTGCCGTTTTTATGTCCCACAGTATATACTGGGGTACATATATTGTTTTTGCCCTGTCTGTTGGTTTTTTAATTGTTTGTTAGTTTTGCGTCAAACTTTAACATTTGTCATAACGTTTGCAATATGGAAGATAGCCACTTCATATTTGGCATGCATGTGTATCTCATAGAGCTGCACATTTTGAGGTCAAAATAGTCAAACCTTAACATTTGCCACAATTTTTGCAATATTGAAGATAGAAACTTCATATTTGGCATGCATGTGTATCTCATGTTGCTGCACATTTAGAGTGGCGAAAGGTCAAGGTCATCATTCAATGTCAAAGATCAAATGTATGTGGGGACATAGTGTTTCACAAACACATCATTGTTTTAAATAAAGATTTTAATTATTTCTACTCTAAATCCGCTTTGTTTCGATATATTTATTAAATAACTCTGCACCAAATGCGACGATTCAGGCTCAGCAGTGTTAGACCCTAAATTGCTTGAATTGATCAATCCAAGTCGGTGTCACCACCAGTTTTATTCTTTTCCAAAATGATGTATTTTCCAAAATGATGTTTTTTTGAATGTTTGTTGTGAATTTGTTTGGCATGCACAATTCACGTTTTTGAGTCTTACTGTTTGGCTATTAGGTTTTTTTTGCTAAAAATAAACATAACCAATAATGAATTTTTCATCTTCTTGTGCACATTAAGTTCACTTTGATTATATTGTTCGACTAGCTCAACACAAAATTAACTTCTCGTAAAGCCTCTATAACGCTCAAAATCAAATAAAAATTTCGTAAAGAATTTCGTAAAATAAAGTCAACACCTAAACAATCAGTGTTCCTTATAGAAATAGCCACAATTTCAACGCTAGACGTTGTATGATAACATAGATTTTTGTAGATACAAAAGACTCAGTTTATTTATTTGTGACATAATTAATTCCATTTTAATTTCCCGATAATATATCTTTTCATACGACACACGAACACTAAAATGGTACCATGTTAGTGTTCATTTGTCGTATGAATAGATATATTCGCGGGAAATTAAAAAATGGAATTAAAAATGCAAAAAAATAATAAAAATGAGCATTTTGTATCTACAAACATCTATTTTAGCAGACCACATCTTGCGTTGAAATTTCGGCAATTGTCATAAGGAACAATGTTTTTCAATTGCACAGCTTTATTTTACGAAATATTGTACGAAATTTTTGTTGATTTTGAGTAGTCATGTTACTTTAAAAACATATAAAGGTCGGCGTTTTATCTTGGATTAAGGATCTGGGTCCATCCAATATTCCTGACCGTGGAAAGAAATCTACGATTGAACAATTAATAACAACTGGTCAAACTCAATGGATTCCAAAGGTTATTATAATAATAATAATACTAATAGTAATAGTAATAATACTTATAAAAATAATAATAATAATAAATAAAAAATATAATAATAATACAAACAATATCAAAATAATAGAAAATAAAATAAAAATAAACATAAAAAATGATAAAAACAATAATCATAAATAATAATAATAATAATAATAATAATAATAATAATAATAATAACAATAATAATAATAACTATAATAATAATAATAATAATAATAACAATAATTATAATAATTATTATAATTGTAATAATAATAATAATAAGAAGAAGAATAATTATTATTATTGTTATAATAATAATAATAATAATAATAATTATTATTATTTTTATTATTATTATTATAATTATTTTACTAATAATAATACAATAATAACAAAAATCGTTGTTACAACCCTAGGTTAAATTAACGTTCACAAACTGTCTGTTAAAAAATAAATAAGTAATCAAACATTTCCTCTGAAATCAACCTTTTATTCAGTATGTCAAGACTAAAGGATGCAAAACACAGCGGACGATGTAAAGTAGACAGCATGTCAATTGTCCAGCCGTGATTATTCATCAAAATGAATCCATGAAGTAGTCAGTTGTTTCAAGGCCGCCATAATTTCTTCAACAAATACAAGATACCGAGCGAATTGTCACTAATATTCGATATTTTCTCAGGATTTTCTACATCAGCAGCATTTTAATAATATTGTCCCGATTTCCTTTGGGTCAATCAATTGTCTTTAATTGTTTCGTTAATAATGTTTTATATTTTCTTGGGAATACGCTGAAAGCTCCATTATCAAAGCATTAGGAAAATACATTTATAAAAAATATAAACTTTTCAACTTTAGGTGTGTTACACGAAAACGTTTTGCAAATACAAATATATGATTAATGTGTGATTTTTATTAGTCGCAGATACATAAATGATTATTTTGATTTTGAAAAAAACAACATGATATTGTACAATCAATATAACCACTTTGAATTAGGACATTGTCAGATTAAAACTGGCCCGCGTAAGCAAAACAACCCATACAGATTCTCATATTAAAAGAGTTCATTGGTTATTGTAGAAAAAGGCTAATCACGTTTAAGTTAGAACTGTTTAGTCTCAAACTGAGGAATTTAAGGATAATGAAACTCCAGATCTTTGTTTCAGTTGAGTCCCCGATACTTCACATAATTAGGGATTATACATTAAGTCAAGGACAAATATAATTAAATAATGAGTGACCACAGGCGATGATTTCAAGCCATATAGTAACGGCGTTAACCGGTTTGAAATATTATCTGATATAAAATCTCGAACACGCATAATACTTACTGGGTTCAACAGACAAATTCAATCAGTTTGTAAAAGTCTAAGCCAGGAAATTTGCATATATATTGGATGATTTATGCCTCCATTTTGAAAATGAATTTCAGTTACGATAGTAAGAAAGATACGATCAATAAGTGCTAAAAGGTCGCCTATATTCGAAGATATCGTATGTTTTGTACGAAATGTATGTATGTATATATTTAAAGGCATTTCCAAAGGATTTTGGTCAGTCACAGCGGTAATACAGCGCGACATTGGTTTGTGCGGTCGTTCTTTTTATTATCCTACATATTCTAAATCAAAATCGTGACTAAAGTGGAGTTATTAAAAAACATCTTCTTGTTTTTTAATTTCTTTGTTTATGAAATTTATTATAATATTAAATAACTATCAAAATAACAGCAGGTATTAGAGCGCGAAAAGATGATAGAAAAACAACAACAACAACAACACTATACTTACATTTATTACCACAAATTTACAGACATACAATGTAAACTTCATAAAACTGTTCTCCGTGGCTTCATCTGATGCCAGGCATCTATCATTCATTCGAAGTACACTGTCTCAATAGCTGATCCTTATATGCTGACCGTCATCTTAGCATTTAGGATAGCAGAATTCACGATTTTCTGTGTATACCCTTTTCTTAAGCCTCTCTTGCAGTATATACTACCAAAATGGTAAATTACTCTTGCATTAGATCTCACGAATCTGTTTTATTAACATAAAAAGATGTATTTATGCAAATTTAAAAAAGCATATTTAGTTTGTTGTTTGTATATGCCAGCTTAGTCAAGTACCTTAAAGTGGCAGTTCGTTTGATGGATTGTCAGCCACTCTATTGCCCTTTCAGCGTTTTTGTATGTGTCCTGAAGACTGCCTCGAACTTGCCTCCAGTGTTGCGTCAAAGCGGAGAATGAAGTGGTCAGCTATATTCTAAAAATATACTACTTTCGAACTCAATGACATGCTGCTTGAATCGCTTGGTTTGTGGGTCTGAGGTCTCGGGATCAATGGAAACTTCCTTGACATTTTTACTTGATCATATTGCACTCTCTTACAGCGACGATTCATAAGTAGTTCTGAACAAGAAAATAGTATTTGTGAAGATATGAACACACTTCATGTTTGTGCTGTTAATGTATAGTCACTGTTGAGAAGATAGAACATAATTGTAGTACTTTGTTAATTTTGAAACACCTCTGAAATGGTCGAAAACAAAATAAAACAAATTGAGCATACGTTTATTTGCTCTTACGCCTCGTGTACCGGTGATTATTAATCATGATTTACCAATATTAGGGGACAAACAACATGATTAATCCCATAAAAACCCATAACTCGTTTACACGTCTTATCTAAGCTCCTTATTAACACACAGATTATAAGCGCAGGCGTATTTTGATTAGTCGTTGGCCGAATGTAAACACCATTCGGATCAGAGCTTGCAAGTTGTTATGATTTTTTTTTCAAGCGTCGCGGCAACATGACCCGAAAAACAAGCGCTGCGTTGAAATTGAATACAAAAACATGAACATATATATAGAGAGAAAACCAGGTTACTGCCTGATCGTTATGTAATATATCAGGCAAAGCTTAGAATAATATAACGGCGAGGCTTGCCGAGCCGTTATTTTATTCGTGCCGAGCCTGTTATATCAGAAAAAGATCAGACAGTAACCTGTTTTTCTTGTTTATCATACATCTACGTCCAGATTTTAAAGAAATAATGAAAACATCGCTTTAAAGCTGCAGTTTTACCGGTAAAAAATATGACTTTTGTCGTTTGAAGTGTTTATAATGACGCCATAAGCACGCGCGCTAAATATTTATAAAAAATGTTTTTTTGCTGTTTGTGTTGCATTTATTTTGTGTTTAAAATATATAACATCTTGGTATCTAATTGTTTGTTTTGTTGAATCTGATTCGATTTTACAAAAAAAGTACTTTATAGTTGATTTCAAGTAATATGGCCATCCTCCACACATGACTGATATATGAACGTCCTGTTGACCATGATATAAAAATATATCAGGCAACGTTATCTCAGGCAGATATCAATGCTGTTGTGTGATAAATACATGATGAGTTAATACTAGCTTATGTTTATGTTTGGTTATAACGTCATGTTTTATATGGACACCTATTTGATCATTAAGTAGTTTAAGTGTTCTACATGTTAATAAATAAGAAAACTACATATATAATGTATAGGGTTAAATGACGCAATGCTGGGAGGGTTTCAAACACAATTACAACGATACTTTCTGTGTGTATTGCTAATGTAATATCTGAATCTGAAATGAAGGCTACATAGTACAATTTCAACACATGTATAATATCTTTCTAAATATAAAATAACAATGACATTCCAGAAAAACTATCAAGAGAGAAATTATTGTGCGAAAGTATATGGCATATTTTAAAGCAAAGTACACATACAATTCAAAATATATTACGGCATTAAACATAAAGAACGATTGATACTGAGGTAACCTCTTTCTGTAACGGTCGATACAATCAATTTGGAACTAAAACCTGCTGATAGCCAGTCAAACCTCATAACTATCATAGAATTTGTGGACATTTCTAAAAGCAATTACTGAAAGGTAAAGTTAACTTAGAAATCGATTGTAAAATGTTACCCAGATCATTTATAAATATAATCACTCCTAGGCGAAGATCCTAGTGGCGAAACCCAATAAATTAATAAAAATATTGTACAACTCTGTGAAAATAAATGCAGCGCGTTCAAAATAAGATACAAAAAGCATCAGTGTCCCCGAGAACTATGTTTAAGCACTTCAGGTATTTTACCCGATATTCGGCTTTAAATAATGTCTGATTAATAGGATCTTTTTTATGTTTTTAAAGACATATTCTTTGCAGTGTACTGAAAAAGATGAATAACGAAATATTCGTATGGTTACCGGGCATGGAATGAGCTCTCAATTCATACATTATGAAG
Organism: Dreissena polymorpha; assembly: GCF_020536995.1. Taxonomy (NCBI): domain Eukaryota; kingdom Metazoa; phylum Mollusca; class Bivalvia; order Myida; family Dreissenidae; genus Dreissena; species Dreissena polymorpha. Next base: position 32,099,801 of record NC_068370.1, read on the forward strand.
AATTGTCTGTACTGAACGGACTACCGTTAGGGCCATCGTGGTTACACATTAAAACATGAGGACGAGAATGCGAGAACGCGAGAGTACAACGACGAAAATGCGACAATACTATGACGACAGTGCGACAATACGATGGCGAGAATGCAAGAACGCGATGGCGAGAATGCGAGAACGCGATAGTACGATGACGATAATGCGACAGTGCGATGACGACAATGCGATAATACGATGGCGACAGTGCGATAGTACGATTGCGACAATGCGAGAACGCAAGAGTACGATGACGAGAATGAGACAATAAGATGACGACAGTGCGACGAAACGATGGCCAGATTGCGAGAACGTGATGGCGAGAATGCGAGAACGATAGAGTACGATGACAAGAATGCTACAATACGATGACTACAGTGCGATAATACGATGGCGAGAATGCGAGAACGCGATGGCGAGAATGCGATGATTCGATGGCGACAGTACGATAGGACTATGGCACTGTCGCCATCGTATTGTCGCACTGTCGCATTATCGTCATCGTACTATCGTTTCTCGCTTTCTCGCCATCGCGTTTTCGCATTCTCGCCATCATATGTTCGCACTGTCGTCATCGTATTGTCGCATTTTCGTTATTGTACTCTCGCGTTCTCGCATTCCCGCCCTCAGGATTTTAATGTGTAACCAAGATGGTCCTAACGGTATTCCGTAGTACTGAGGTAAATGTCCAACAATACACTGATGTCGTTTTGAAAATATATTCTCATTCGCACCCGCAAACTATTTTCTATTCTTATTATATGTTCTACAGGAAGTCAACGAACAAACTATATCTCTTAAGGACAACACAGAAAGTTTTATCAAAGATACACCACTAGTTGTAAGATCATGTGGATGTCCTAGATGTGTTGATTATTAAAATTATGCCATGAATTGTATTGCTTTTGTGAACTAATGTTCAAGACTTTTAATTATAATTCAGGTGAATATTTTTCTATTTTTAATCCAATATTTTGGCGAGTGGTTTTGTTTGTTAACAATCAGTTTTTGTGATAGATATTGGGAAATTGTCCTGTTTGCCTTTAAACGAGTAAACATCGCTAGTCAAAAGTCGGCTTCAACAAATGGTATGCATCGCTAGCCAAAAGTCGGCTTCAACCAATGGTATGCATTGAGGCGACCGACCGACCCACCGACCGACCGACCCACCGACAGACAGACAGACAGGCAGGCAGGCAGGCTGGCAGGCAGGCAGGCAGGCAGGCAGGCAGGCAGGCAGGCAGGCAGGCAGGCAGGCAGGCAGGCAGGCAGGCAGGCAGGCAGGCAGGCAGGCAGGCAGGCAGGCAGGCAGGCAGGCAGGCAGGCAGGCAGGCAGGCAGGCAGACAGACAGACAGACAGACAGACAGACAGACAGACAGACAGACAGACAGACAGACAGACAGACAGACAGACAGTTTTTTTGTCATTCACAAATAGTTAGACAAATATCTGCATGTACTTATGTCAACATAATTGCATTTAGCTAATTATAATCTTGATCGCATGCAGTTTATCACATGTATAATGATATATTGTGTGTGATTTGTTACAATATAAAGAAGTGAAACTCCAGCTGCTGAAGTAGTATTTAATTATTATTATAAACAACTAGTAGGTCCTTTATTTAAGGCAAGTGACCGATTGCCCAAACAGTACAACACAGCACAATACAGAACAATACAAAACAACATAAACACAAATAAGAATAAAGTTGGGGTCACCGCCTTGGAACGGTCAATGCAAAGCATTGGGGGTTTAAACCGGTTTTGGAGCGCTCAACCTCACACTTGGCCCGGCAATATTCATAATACATTTAAGTGTAAATAAAATTTAACCTTATAACATTGTGACTCAAATTAAACAAAAATAAAAGGGAATTAAAACGCATTCAATTTAATTACCATTTAATAACTCAATGGTATTAAACTATTTTTACAAGTAACAAAATATGCAAATGGTATAAAGAGTTATGTTCGACTAATAAATACAGATGGTAAATACATTGAATATAAGTAATAAATTCGACCAACACCTCTTTGCAAATTACAAAATATGCAATTTCTATACTAACGTTTTTCGCGATAAATATTAATATTTATAACTGATATATGAAATGAATTTTATTATTAAATTGAACATAAAATGTGGAGGATTAAACCATAACCATAGTAGAAGAGTAAACATGATTTATGAAGCGTTTTGTTAAATGAATACAATGAGTTCAATTGTTATATTTCACAGAAATGTCGGAGGATTAAAACCATAAACAAAAACACAGTCATTAAAAAGATATATAAGATGAGTTGGTAAGTAACAAACAATTATAGATGAAGAGGAATAAATCAATTAATATTTGAACAACTATGTTCAGGATGAGCTACGTTGGATCATGTTTTAAGGCTCTACATAAAAAAATGCTCCGGTTTTTCATTTGTGTTTTATTTTGACGTACCCATTAATTCAACAAATGTAAACAAACTTGGGTTTTTATAATAATATGCTTTGATACATGCTTTTCGCAGTGCATTATGGCGATGACTACCGTATCAACCGTTGTGCAAACTGGACGTAAACGACAATTTATCTCATGATATATTCGCCTGAATTATTTATTTTGTATATGTTTTGTATATTTTCAACAGAATATCATACATGGTCTTAAGTTATTTAATTGGAGGTGTTGTAGGTATACTGTGTTATAGGTTATTTAAAATACAGTAAGGACTCTCTGATATTTAATGATTCTTATTATGGTAGTTATGAAATTATTGTTATAGTAGATAGAGAACTTTTCTTGAATTTAGTGAACAGAAGATATTGTTGCGCTTTAAGAAGATTGAATGTTCATATTAATATTTTTGAATTATCATGCGTTGTAGCTTAGATATTTGATAAGAATAACAAAACACATAAAAATGGGTCATCAGCAGCAGAATTGCGTTAATAATCATGATATGATTATATTTTGAGGCGGCAGACAAATACTATTTGCCGTGAATAAACATTAACAAGGCTTAACTTTATTATACAATAAATTGTTCTGAAATACGTCACTCATTCATTCTGTAATGATGGATGTCATTCACATTCGTCATAACATCAACATATGGTGTCGTAAACATATTGCTCGATTGATTCAATTTATGAGTAAAGTGCGTACTTAAACGTTATACAGAAACAAGGAAAGGTAGGCGTTTTAAAATTAACGTTGTTAACTTTCGCGTGTCGAAACAATTTTTACACACCATGTTTGGTGAACAATCAACTTCGCTGTTTTTAAAACATAAATAAACACATACACTTTGATTGATCGAGTTGTTACGAATGACGAAGAACGACAGTAATACAACATGTGCGCATTTGCCAGTATGAATGACATGTTTGCTGATTCGTATAATTCAGTTATTATGGTTAAATGAGCTACATGATGAATTGAGACATGCCTCATTCTTGTTGAATTTCAGAGAGAATATGCATTAAGTAAGTTTACACAATTTACGAATTGTTGTAAAAGTTGATTTACACAATTGATCATGAACTATTTTTGATTTGTATCAAAATAAGAATGCCCCGTTTAACTTTCTAAAATACTATCTACTAGACTTGAATACATAGAGGATATGTTTTGTTTAAAAATAATACCGTGACCTTTTTTCATATTTAAGACAGAGCACATTTTCACTAGCGCATGTGTTAACGAATGATACTTATTACTTCAGTGACATCATAACTCACTAAATTATTTTTAGCAAACATGTCTTTCTTTTTAGTCAATGCATTGACCAAGTATTGTCATGATTTTTTCATTAATGCTTAGTAATTTGGCCAAAAAATAAGCCATGTTCGTTAACAATAAATAAGCCGTTGAATCTAAACATGATTTGTAGGTGTCTTGTAAATATGATAACTAGAGCAGTCGTATGGCTTAGCAGTCTTTTCCCGAGCGGAACAAATGCGTTACTTAAGATTACAGTGTGTACAGCAAAGCAAAATAAAAGCTTAAGCACAGTTTACAAGGTCATGGTAATAAATGGAAACAGGCTTCTTGAAATGTTAAACCTCGCAGATGTACGATGGAAGAGTGTTTTGAAAAGTAAAGATCATAGGTATAAATTGTTCTATTCTCCTTTTAAATTCGAAATTTTGCTGTGGGAGCAGTGGTCTAATGGTAGGACGCTGGCGTAGGGATCGAAAGGTCCCGGATTCGAATCCCGCCCCGACCACTGGAATTTCCTTGAGCAAGAAATTTATCCCACATCTGCTCCTCTCCACCCAGGTGTATAAATGGGTGACTGTGAGGGAAATACGCCAATGTGCCGTGGCTGCATACTGCGCAAAGATGTTAACGGACGACTTATGACCCAGTGATCAGGGAAAAACTGTAAAGCGCCTTTGAACGCACATCTCGAGTATGAAAAGGGCGCTATATAAATGTGGTATAAACAATTTAGTGCCTTTGATCGTGCACTCTTGCATGAAAAGGGCGCTATATAAATCCGGTATAATAATAATTTCGACGTTTTTTACTTGAAAAGTTGTTGGTCTTTTATACTTAAGGGCGGATACTTGAAGTCAAAAACCATTATCGAATTGAAACTACTCTTAATGTAAAACGTCGTTTGTAAAAAAATGACAACTTCCAATTTCTGTCTTGCTTATTGAAACACAATGTCGAGTATTAAAAGGTGGTTTTGAAATGTGATTGTACATATTTATTCCTACTAATCTGTGATTCTATTTTCATATGATCAACAGTGACGTGATATGTATCGATATCATGAAATTTTAAAGAAGTCCCAATTTACGCTACTTAGAATAGTATTAGGACGTTAGGGTTACCAATAAAACAAGCGGTAAAGAACACGTGTACTAAAACGCGGATATTGATGTAGGTATTAAAAAGTTGATGATATTGAATAAATTTTTACAAATACCGCATTTATTATTTTAATTCAACTGAAATAACACGGTTGTTAGTGTACTGAATTTTACTTTATTACGTAGATTATGTTAACTGCTTATCATTATTTTTTATATCGTTGAAATAAAACAACCACCACTTTGATTCAAATCAAACTTTCTACAGTCCATCTTTGTTTAATACAGTTTATGAAAAACAATCATAAAACTGCTACGCTATTTTATATGTATTTACATTATCGAACTCGGCATGCCGTAAGTTATATAACATACGTGTTTTACCGTTCAATTACTTTTCACTTTTTGCTTGTTGAACCTTTCTCAAAAGTTATCTTGAGTTCTGTTCCCATTGAGCATTTTTTTTTTATTCTCACGATTATCATGGCATCCAAATGTTCTTTAGAAAGTCTTCAACTGTTATGTTGTTAAGCTGAACTTAAATAAGCACAGTTTTCTTCAAATGACATGTATTATTGCGAAAGCAAAGTGTAAAGTAAGAACCGTGTACGACGGAAGTAATTAAAATAAATACAACCAATACAGCTTTGTTCGATAGATGTCGACATAATTATTCTTACTTTTTTACACACGTATTATGATTAATTATTGACTTAGCTCATCATTTTGCTCCGATTTATACTGTTATGGAAACATGTTTGTTATAAACGTCGCTTGTTTGCTACCAATTATATACAAAAACGCAATTGAAAAGAACACGTCAAACATATTACTGCAAACATGCGAATGGTCAATCGTGCTTGAACTTGATTATTTATTACTTCATATTATTGTCAATCATTTTGCAGCTTCAAATTATTGCTTATTTACCCTGAAATGATATGAATAAAAATGTCATCTTTGTATAACATTGTCATATAACAATACATACAGCGAGAGAGACGGGTGGTCTTTTAATGCAACCGGTAAAACATTTTCCTTGATATAAATACATAAACAAAAACTGTTTCACCACGGCGTCAAGGATTTACAAAATGGTCGTGTATATTTTAATCAAAGTAATACCAAATACCATTAGAATACTGTGTGTCAAATACTGATAAACATTTAATATCAAATCACAAAATATTCGAATCTTAAAATTCCTTATCTTTAGTAAGAATTATGTTGGGGTTGTCTCAGTCGCATTTTGCCTAGGTGACTATCAAACCATATCTGTAGGGTAAAGCTTTAACCCACCAGACATTGGAGCTTATCATGTTGGTACAAACGTGATTTTAAAATCAAGATTAGTTTATATTCGATTTTATTCTCAACATTCAACGAATCGATGACATTGACATTTTGAAAAAAGAAATGACAACAAATTATTCTCATGAGATATCCGTTTCACAAGAACCATATTCAATCGTACAGCTCTGACAGGTTTTCATTTGAAGGAGCATAAAGGTATGCTCTAACCTTGTGTTTCCATTTCGTCCGACCATGAACCTATCCTACTATCTACCTTGTTTCTGCTCTGGTCATAAAGTCCCAAACGAAGACGGTCATAATGGTTATCTATTAGTAAAAGCAATAGCACCCACAGAAAATTTCGTTTTCAACCGACGGTAAAATTCATTTAAATCCAACGTGGCAATGGAATGTTGATTTCGTTCTCTGAGGCGCTCGAGCAAATTTGTTATTTTCTCATATGCTGAAAACAAAAACAACAACGCAGGGTATTACCCCGCAAGTAAATAAATATGCGCACGTTTAACATCGGCTTGTAAAGAACACGAAAAAAGAACAGTTGCTGCAAATGTGTAAGAAGGACGAAGTTCTCTGATGCTTGCACAACATTACATATCACATATCATGGTGTTGTCTTATGTTTTGTCATTTATTGTATTCTTATGTAACGCGTAGGCAGATTTTGTTGGAAATGTTTTTTATTATTGATAACGTTTGTTGTATCTGTGTGACATATCACTTGTTTTAATGTTCTTTTATGTTATTTAATGCGATGTGGTAAATTAACGAACAAATACCATTGAATTCCAACACCATCATTTCATTATTCTAGCTCTTGTAAAATGATAAGGTTTGGTCATTTCATAATGGCTAAGTGTTTATCTTTTTGTGACTTATTAATATTAAATCTCTATCAACATGGTATAAACATTTATGTAGGTGATACATTCATTTAGCTAAACAATTGAAATATTGTCTAGAATATCATATTATATCTAAACAAAAACGTTTCAGAAAAAGCTTTTTTATTGCAAGTGACCACTTGTGTATGAACATCGTACAATGCATACAGCACAAGATTGCACCAATTACGATTTAAGCTGCGGTTACCACCTTGGAATGCAAAAGCAAAATAGGATTGAAACATGTTTAAAGGCGGGCCCAGCCTCATTATTGGTACTACATTTATCACAAACAAGACAATATGGACAACACTTGATATCGAAGCATTCAGCTTAAAGTTGCAAACAATAAAAACAATATAACCAGAAATTGCATTCAATAAAATGGCGAGGAATTTCTCCTTTATTTGAGAGCAACATAGTAAAACCTTTCTCACAAATAAGGTAACAGAGAAATCGCTTCTTTATGGCACTCTTACAAAAACCCTTCGTCATAACGTACATGAGAGACAGTCGCATCAACGAAAATCCGTCATGTATATTCAGTGGCGGTTGAAATGTGTGGCAGATGGCTTAATACGACCATTTAACATGGGTCATCACATCGCTTCATTAGAAATATTACCAGGAAACCATGAAATTGAATTTATTAATGTAGCAGACCCGTCGATCGGTATAAGGCCGTTGTCAGGTCTATGATGAAAATTAAACCGACAAATGTATAACCGGTGAAACTATGAATAACGTGACACATCGTAAAAAAGTAGTTATTGTCGCTCAATACGTCACATTTGCAAAATCGCAGCTAAAGTAGAAGCCATAATATTTCACCAAGACACCAGCCGGTAATGCCACTTATAATTAATGTAGAATGTGTGTTTTCTCGATTTCTTCATCCGCACTCAAGTTTCTAGTGATGAAGTTAATTACATACAGCGGTGTTCATTCCTGAATAAAAAAATAATCGAAAATGTGTTTTTAAAACTTTTTAACTTTTTAAATACAAGAATCTAAACAATAGGGGTAACATATCTAGATTTGTAAAACAATTAACAAAGGAATTTAATGTTTGTACATATGTACGACAATTCTGACAAAAACGTTGATAAATTCATGAAACATTTTTGTTCGAATAGTGAAACACATATGGCGTCAATACATTTATTGCTGTAATGATGAATTACAAGCACACATATTAGGGCATTCAGTCGTGCAAAGGTTTTTGATAATGTGAGTTTCTCACGAATGCTTCACTTAAAATAAAACATTACAAGTCTGGATTTTGATTCCATACGGTTTCTCAGGCAATCATAATTAATGATTTAGTTTTGCGAAGATGCTTAAACCATCGTCTTAACACGTTAATAGACAGATCCGGCGAGTGTTTTTAATTTTCTCAAAGGGTATTTTTATTTGATTTAATTCGATTCATCCGAATCACAAAACCACCTTACGTGCGGTATAAAATTAAATATGTGAACCTCTTAACGCGTGATTTTCATAACTGATTTCCAATACATGTACTATAATGGCGTATGCAGAAAATGAAGTACAATTTGATTGGCAGATGTATAATCTTCTTAAAAGTTTTAAGTGCAGCATAAAACAGTATTGCGTGTAGAAACAACCTCAAATGATTTTCGAAAAACTGTTGGGTAAAGAGCTTGCAATACCGATAGAAACCCCAAATAATTGCTCAACGCGAGCTTTCAAAGATGATAACCGTGCAATCCAAAAACTATACGTGACGAAAACATGTATATGCGAATGCATTTATATTTGTTCGTAAACGTTTTTTAAGAGAGCTACAAATGTATTTAAACAAGGTTACTATTCTGTTCCCGCCTTCATTGCAGCCTACAGCATAGACGATCTATCATAATATACACTAACGCAACCTTTCTTTTTATCGTTTGACAGTAATAAGCAATATATTTACACAATATACAATTAATCATATTACTATTCGATTGTTCACTTTGTTGGATTTGCGAACCCCAGACGATAAAAGCTACGCAAATAATGATATGGATATGGAAAATGGTTGCCGGTAGGAGAAACACTGCGCTCGAAGCTACTTGTGAGTTATTTCAATTGAGTTAATCTAACATAGGAATAAGCATTACTTTGTTCGATAGGATGCGATGTAATTAAGACATTTCTTAGCATTTTATTAGTCATAAAACGATTGTGAGGTGGCGCCTTGGGCATATAATTCAATTCATAGTTTTCATTTATGTCGTTTCCTTCAAACGAAACATGCTTCCCCAAATCTAATCGACCCCTACTGTAAAGACTTTGCCCGATGTTTTTTAGCGTATGCCGGGTGCATGTGTTTCTACCATATGCAATTGCATGTCATCATTATTAGGTAACGGTAGTGGTGACGATTAATAACTAAAATAGCCCGTGAAAAATGCCCACGTATTAATACATTTGTATGCAATTAAACAAGCAGTATTTGCCAATGCCAATGTAGTTTGGCTTTTTTATATATACAATGTCCCAATGGTCTTGCTAGGTTAGCGACAATGCCGCAACTTTGTTAATTGAACTCGTTATTACGTCTGAATGCCCATCCTATGTTTGTACGATACCCGTGTAATGGTATAAGCACGTCTTTAAAATTAATTCGCATAAGAGTTTGACAATCAACTATTATATGTAAAACTTTTTACAATTATAATATGGTTCACATATCTCTGGGGATCCTACACAATGGTTCGTAAAATAACAGTTATATTTTTAAGATTATATAGATGTTTTAAATGTCTTGTTAACTTTTCTTAAATATCGTGCTTTCGTGGTTTACAATTTTGTTGATGTGGTACTTATAGTCAGTGAATTAGTAAATGATACCAATAAATGATAATAACCTGAAAATTTCACTCGAACTCCAGTTAAACAATAAAGATGGTCACTCCAGTCGGCTTTGCGTAAAGTCTTTGGAATGTTTTTAAAGTATTGGTAGACAAACGCTTCGTCAATTTCATATCCGACTTGTTAGACAATATATACAAATTATAATTATAATATTTCTGAGATAAAGATGCAGACACGAGATTTCTATTTTCTCGCATCAGAGGTAAACGGCAAAATCTGGATACAATTTATTTCGTTACTAGAATCGCTACTTATAGAACAATACTAATATTTTATTACACTTTTCAATGTGACGCCGTCGTTTTCTCGAAAGCTTTGTACAACAGGCTCAATGTATTTCACACTCGATAACTTGTAATGTGATATTACATTACGTTAAATATGTGGATAAATAAAAATAAAAATAAAAGCATGAAAAGTGATCAGTCGACCAAAAAAAAAGTAACACTGTCTAAACCGATTTTTTTCATTTTTAGAAAATTTAAAATCTCAACCAATTTAACTTGCCTTAACCTTTAAGTGTTTCATATATATCATTACACTGTTGTAGAAGCTTTTTGTAATAATAGTACACATAATTATACATATATATGTATATATATAGGTAAAAGCAACTTTGCATGTACATGTATATCGCTTTAATAGAGACTAAACACGCCAGGTGTGTAGTGAAGTATAGTGATCTTTAAACTGTTGTTGAGTGTATATCATATGTATGTTTCTTACAAAGATAGCATGCCTTTGACTTAATATATAAAAGACGTATATACTTTTGACATTGTTTCATAGCTTTAACAACCAACTGTCTAACTTTCATCCATGGGTGGAAAATGCACATTAAAAGCTACTTTTTATACAACAGACTTGCTTTATATCATGATAATTTGTATCAGTCATAAGAGCAAATTGAGCCACGTAACAGGAAAATGGACCTTGGAGCAATTGCGACCATTTTGGCTCAGAAAGAGCAGTCTGATAATGATCCAAACTGTTCAACATTCAGTCAGTACTTCTAAAGATGTTAAGCAAACACGTTGGATCCTGATCAGACTGCGCTTGAACTAATATTGATCCAAATTGGGCACAGTCACCCTTAGGTCTGTTTTCCCGTGATGCGGCTCAAATACAGGGTTATCATATTATATCCAACTCATCATTTAGAATACCGAAGACTTCACTTTATCAGGCTAGTATTAATATTATTCATAACACCATAACAATCTCTGAATATCAAATGAAATGCAGCACATGTCTTTTCATAACACTATAACTCTCTCTGAATATCAAATGAAATGCAGCACATGTCTTTTCATAACACTATTTTGGATAAATTTTTATTTTTATTTGCTTTTGTTGAAATATAAGGTCGGGCGCTCCCGTAAAACAAACAATTAAAAAATGTTTGCCTAAATATATAAATGATCGGAATGATTTCATGTTAATATTTCAAAATCTATTAGGAATATATATATACTTCTTCATCAACACACATGCATTTTACTGTTCAAAATGTTCCAACATGCAGGAATGAAGTTGGCCATCAGGGCAGGTATGGTCATGATCCACTATCCAGGAATTATTATTAATAAAAAAAATGCGCATAATTAAGTTGTACCGCTTATAGGAGTAATTTCATGGAAAATATGATTAATTAAATATATATCAGACGTTCCTTTCCAAACTTTTTTTATTTATTTCGTCACCTGAAAGCAAGCAAAGCTAAATATTAACTTTTTTTTACCTCACCTGATTGCTCAGGTGAGCTTTTGGGATCGGTCTTTGTCCGTCGTACGTCCGTCCGTCCGTCGTCCGTCCGTCCACATTTGGTTGTAAACGCTATAGAGGCAACACTTCTTGTGCGATCTTAATGAAACTTGGTCAGAAGATTTGTCCCAATGATATCTCGATCAAGTTCGAAACTGGGTCATGCTGGGTCAAAAACTAGATCACTAGGTCAAAAAAAAAGAAAAACCGTGTAAACACTATAGAAGCCACATTTTATGCCCAATCGTGATAATATGTTGGTTGAGTTAAAAAGTGGTTCCGGTCCGTTGAAAAACATGGCCACCAGTGTGCGGGACAGTTTTCCTTATTTGGCTATAGAGAAACCTTGTGAACACTCTAGAAGTCAAAATTTTTGCCCAATCATCATGAAACTTGGTCAAAACATTGGTTTTATTGATATCTCGGAAGAGTTTGAAAATGGTCCAAATCGGTAAAAAAAACATGGCCGCCAGTGGGTGGAGCAGTTTTCTATATATGTATATAGTGAAAACATGTGAACACTTTTTGGCCCAATTTTCATGAAATTTGGACAGCACATTTGATTTCTAGATACGAGAGTTAATTTCGAAAATGGTTCCGGTCCGTTGAATCGAAAATGGTTCCGGTCCGTTGAAAAACAAGGCTGCCAGGGGGGACATTTTTCTTATAATTATATAGTAAAAAAGCTTGTGAACACTATAGAAGTCAATTTATTGCCAAATTGTCATGAAACTCTGTGAAAATATTGTTTTTATTTATATCTCATATGAGTTAGAAAATGGTCCCGATCGGTAAAAAAAACATGGCCGACAGGGGGGGAGGACAATTTTCCTTAAAGTACTATAGAGAAACCTTGTGAACAATCGCATAATAAATGACAAATTATTGTCCTTAGATTGTCAAAATTTTCATTATATTATACAAAATCCCAGAAAACACTCTAGAGGAGGTCACAATTTTGTTTCAGATTTTATGCATCTTGGTCATCATATTAATTTTTGTAAGAACAGTTTGATGTTTGGTCATGATGGGGTCAAAATATAGGTCACCAGGTCAAATCTTACAAAAACCTCGTAAACACTCCATACGCCAGAGTTTTGGCTCAATAATGATGTAACTTGACCAGGATGTTTGTCTGGACAATATCTAGGTCAAGTTTGACGTTTGGTAAAGAACGAATGAACCGACTCCTCTCAGGTGAGCGAACTAGGGCCATCTTGGGCCCTCATGTCTAAGTATTTGTATGAGTCAGTATGTATTTTTTAAATACGTTGTAATATGAGTTCTTCACAAATTTTATTATTCGCTATTTTTTTGTACAACGTTTTATGTTGGAAATTACCTTAGTTTTTTACAAACTTTAAGGATTATCCCGTTTAGTGGCCAAACAATTCCTGGGTCATGTCATCGAAATGTTTTAATTTGTTTTTCAATGTAATAAAGCCACACTCGAAAGAACCGGTCCGTGCTATATACTTATATATGATCATTAATTATCTGATTTAACAATATGGTCGCAAATACATTACGATTGGCGCATGAAGAAATATAAACAAAACATAAATATACAATACATACACACGCCATATATAATTTCTACAAAATCACTCTACGAACGAGGGAGGGGTACAGTTATCAAGAACAAACATATGTGTTTCGATCGAGTTCAGAAACACAGTATTAATGAACATTTTCAAAAATACAATGTCAGTGGGATTTTAAGGAAAACAATAGCCTTTTCCCTATTTAAGCTAGTATTTATACATTAAGCACAGAGGGTGTAAGACATATTGATCTTGATCATAAAGAATCATTTTTCGTACAAGTAAACTTTATCTATATAGGTATGAACATAACAAGTTAATATAACTAGAAACCAAATACATACTAAATGTTTGCATTTTGTTTTTCTCAAGAATGGAAAAATTGTGTATTAAATCGTTTTGTTAATATCTCAGGAATTGTTTAAATTAGTAGTAGCAAAAATTGGAATCGACTTGCTATGTTGCTAAATTGTATTTGCTTATATTCTTTATTGTAAAATGTTTCTTATTATTCAATTTGTAGCACAAATTTGACTGAATTGTATCATAACCGCTTTAAACTAGATGTGATCTTTAGTTTGATTAAAAAGGAGACACGATTTAAAAGTTATGAATCATGAAAAAAGAAAAGTAACACTCATCATGTTATATAACAGTTCAAAGGAGAGTAAGATAAAGAAGTGTTATTTTTTCTTTCATGATTTTAATAAAACAAAACAGATATATTTGTCGCTTCATGTTTTATGGTTATTAGAATGCATTTCATGGCAAATAAAACATATGAAAATGGCAATCTTCTCAGAACAGAATGTCTTCCAATAAAATCTCCTGTCCGCGCAAGGGCATTGTCAGGGAGGCAGAACTAATTTCGTTTTAAATTATTTGAGATAAGGTACAATATAGAAAATACACAAGATTCAGAAAAATGTGTCTATCTCGAGTCTTTCAAGATTTATTTGGAAGCCAAACTGACATACCGATCTGACAGAAATATCAAATAAAAATAAATAGAATGTCTACTTGAATTAGAAGGTGATCAGAGCTGGAGTTTCACTTCTTTATATTATCATCAATAAAACACTTTTAGTTTAAGCCAGTCACCTTTTGTCAGACCATAAAACACAGGTGAAATATATAACAAGCACATCGCCTTTTAATTATTAATGGGTAGCCGCATAGAAAAGGTCAATGCAAGCGTATTATTGTTTTCTAATCCGATGTTAATGTGATTATGTCCATGAAAACATTATATGAAGAGGACTTAATGTAACTCCTAAGCCCACGTGGTTTAGAAAACTAGCCTAAATAAAATGTCTAGGGTTAAAGACACATACCACAAAAAAAGAAACAAATTTACCAACAGGCTTACACTACATGAGTGTTTATTGAGTAAAGTCAGTGCTAACGTTTACTTTATTTAGTTGAATTGACGAATTAAAATAAAACATTTATACAGTTTATAGAAAAAAAAATGATATTATGCACGATCAAACATCGAATCGTTATATCGCCTTGCATATTTGAACATCAACGGAATGCATCTTGCACAATGTTTAGTATGTATGTATTCTTAAGTGTATGTATCTTCTTATATATATATATATAGAAGTGTGAGGATGATATGAGATGTCAACAAGTCAAATAACATATCATCGAAAAAAGCTCAACTTTTTAACCGTACAATAATTTGGTCTCACTGGTATTCGTGTCTTAAAAGATTCAATTAATATGTCATAGTTGAAAACGACAATGTCACGTCTTTGTAATATCCGGCATACATGGAAATTCCATTAATGTATAATTATTGCCAATTATTTCTAAGATACAGCAATAAGGTAAAGTTATCTAGAACAAAAAGAGGTGTATTCCGAATTTAAAGGCACATTTTCTTTGACACGGTGTTTCTAAAAATAGACGTCTTAAATGTTTGTAAGCCTGCTATCAATATATATGTATGCATACAACATCAATATATCACAATCAATTCAAATGGAAGAAAAATCAAATTGCGTGAAAAGCAAGAGATAACAGCGTAGTTACCATCCATTCGTAATTCTTTTTCTGGTTTATAAACATAAATTAAATCGAGTTCGTAAATTGGAAAAAATAACCAAAGGTAAAGTTTATATAACTTCATAAAAACAATACAGTGAACGAGGGTGAAATAAATCATAGAAGGTTTTTCTTATGATAGCATGCACTTTTGTAACACTGACGCGCGCAAACAATAAACGGAATTGCAATTGTATTAAGTGCTACAATAGGGAATACAAGTACGGATATTCACCTTATGTGAGAGAAAAATAGGAACAATATACCAAATACGGTCTAGCAATGAGAGGCAAACCCGTTGGCGTATAGAGATGCTCTCTGGAATGACAGATGGCATCTACGGATAGATAACGAAAACGATCCCGTGTGTTAATTCAAAACATTTTGCATGTTAGTCAGAATACGAATTGTAGAATGAGTCGAGAGAAGTAACTAGACAAAATGCGTCACTTAACGAACTGAATGTGAATGTGTGTTTTATGTACATACTGTTGCTTGATCCCTTTGGATTTGAAACAGAAAGTAATAAAGAGATATAACAATATTCCAACGAAATGGCGACCTGAAAGCATCGAATATCGAAATCTACTAAGACTTTGTGTATACATTTACGTCACTCCTTGATATATTCATAGAATATATCTTGGACTTAATACTATTATGACTTCGAACATAGATTATTTTACAAATGAATACAACTAAACTTATTTTTGTGTGAACATTAACAGTGGCCAAAATACAACTATCTTTACATTTTAGTTTTCAAATTTTATGTTAGCCTATAAAATCACTGTAAATAAAAACAAGGAAAATATCATATTATTTTCCTATATTTCAAACTGTTGCATTAAACATTATACATTAAGTAAAGCAATACAAAAACGTGTTATCAAAACCTTGTGCAACATACCTACATGTATTTATAAACAACACTAAACCATTTTCTGATTTATACTTAAAATGAAAATACAAAATATTCCTTAAGATATCGAATGCTGGAAATTATTACGTTATCGTTCTCACAATCATCATTATCATCATCCTCATAATCCTCCGCATCATCCACCTCCTTCTCATCATCATCATCATCATCATCATCATCATCATCATCATCATCATCATCATCATCATCAGCAGCAGCAGCAGCATCAGCAGCAGCAGCAGCAGCAGCAGCAGCATTTTCATCTCTTCTTCTTCTTCTTCTTCATCCCATACATTACAGGGCTCCTCTGGAGCTTCGACGAACTGTGGCTTAACAAGGTCGTTGTTAGGAAACAAATACGAAAGTGAAGGATAAAATCAAATAAAAACGGTGCTTGTGTCTAATGGAGAGAACTAGGTCTGAAGAAGTCCAAGGACTCGTCTGTGGAGACTGCTACCGGCAGCTGATAATATAATTAAATTCCTGCTGGGAAGAAGACGTGTCTGTTCGAAATACTGATACGAAGGAGCATACATTTCTCTCTCTGAAAGGACACTGTAGCTGGATGGAGGTACAGATTGATTGGTAATTTGGTCATGTAATTGGTTATCCTGTACATCTATACCCGCCGAGAGTAAATGTTCCGAGCGTGCAGGAATTGCAATCCTAGAGAGGCGATCTATTTGGCTTTTACAACCTGTTGTCCTGTAGTATTCCTTGACGAATCTGTTACCTCTGCGCTTTACTGCTTCTAATTGGGTTATGTTGCCGCAGTATATGGATCCCATGCAGTCTATGTTCAAAGATAAAAATCCAAAATAAATTAAAAGGTACCAGTTAAACCTTTTTACTTAACTTCACCATGTGTTTTTCTCTCGATAAATTCGTATTATTTGATATACTGATTGAAGGAAAAAAGGCACAACACGTACAAAGGAAAAGGGTCGAGTTGTATGTGTTCGTTTATGTTAAACTTCTTTAAAAATTCTATTAAAATTTAACTCTATTCAAAAGAAACAGCGAATATTTAAACGTTTTTCATACATAAAACAACGCATATAATGATAAACATTTTTTTTAATGAAACACAGATATTACAGGTATAAATATACATTATATCGCAATGAGACTGCATGCCCATAATTTGATCTATAATGTGAATGTGTCTGTCTGATTTCATCCAGAAAGATTCATTATTCTAAAAAGAGCTTATAATCCAATTTTTGTCAAAGCTGACATTAATAATTTATTTGATGTAGTTTTATATTATTTTATTATAAAAAACGGATAACTGAATGTATTCATATCATCAACATTGAATTTGGGATGATGTACTGGCATACTAAACTGAATAATGATTGGATCACGACTGGATGCAATATGTTTTACTAAAGACAACGTTACATTTGGAACGATTATTTGATTAGCAGTGTACAAAATGTATTTCTGTTTAACAATAGAACCTGTCAGTAATTCCAATATGTGTACATACATGTATATCAGTGACAGTTTATATAAATCAGTGTTGTTTGCTTGAATTCTATTAAACATAAATATGTTGCAAAATTATTTAAGCACCCAATTTTCCGGCTGAAAAAGTTATTGGCAGTCAAAAACCCTTTGTCGTAAGAGTACATTCCCTTTAACATGAACATGTGTGCGATTCTTTTTTCATTTAGTTTATCGCAAAAAATGAAGGCGAAAAACCAAGTGAGATAGCTTCGCAAAAAATCCGACCACAACTTAGCACTTGTGAAATGGACTGTGGTGTAATACCTTATTGACGATTTTAATTATCTGTCTATCTATACAATTGGTTGCATAAAACCTTATTACAATAACTATAGATTCTTAATTAAAACATTCATGTTACCACTTAAATATCGAGTTTTACTTATGTTTCCGCTAACGAAATGTTAATAAAACATAGTATACTGCTAGGACTAGATATTAATTTTTGTTTTCAAATCTATGGTCAGAGTTAGCAATAACGGAACAACACGTAATATTTATGTACCTCAAAAAGTGCATGTTATGAAACAATATTATATTTGGAACCTCTGTAATCACTTTCTTTGTCCAAGCATCTGTTTGTCGGCTCGTACATTAAAGAACACGCACAGTTGCTATGATATAATAACGAACATAACTCATGCATAGATAAAGAGTAATGTAAATGTTTCAGCGTTGACATGAGCTAAAAGCTTTATTTTCTGCAAATCACCAACGGACAATATTCTAATCGTCTAACTTTCGGTTGCTTTAATTTGTACACGCGTATATCTCTATGTGTCTCACATTTCATTTCGGACAAAACTATAAAAAGATACACGGAAACATTTAACATTTAACTTTTTAAATTTAAGTATCCCGAATATTGTTATTATATAAAAAATCTTGTTTTTGATAACTCTTCAAAAACAGTGTCATCATTTTGTCGAAATTTCAAATACCCTTGACTCTTTGGCATACTATAGGTACCGCCATCGGCGACCAACTAATGTTTTATGGATTGTATTATTAACTTTTTTTATTAATTTGGGTGGTTAAAAACAGCTTTTGCATTTATATTCCTTAATAATTGCATTTTTGTATGAAATATATAAAGTTTTTTTTTAAATAATTGATATAAAATGATTCCAATGAAGGCTATGATACGCAATTTAAGTGACTACATTGTATCAATCTAAACGTATTAATTATTATCCTTTCATCAAGATCTTTTCACTTAAATAATTCTCTGCCTCTGAGAAAGGTCTTTCTTGAAGCGACAAACTTACATACCGAATGACGTGAGGGGTTCGTCTTCATTATACCATTCACTTAAAGTTTCATGTGTGTACTTATTTCCAAATGTTTTAATTTTGTTCTTCTAATATAGAATAATAAATGGTCAGAGTAAAATATTGATATTTTTAAATAGTTAGCTCACATAACAACGTTCTGCTCAAAGTGATTTATAGCACATAGCCTAACTCGCTATTGTTACTATTTTTAGAATGAACTTATTTTATCAAGAATGCGATTGAAGCTGTCTGTTTGGTGCAGCATGTGACATTAAATGTTGTGGAAAATATTATGGTTATTTTACCTGGTAAGGGTCATATGTTCATATAATATTTCAAAAATGATCAATTTCAGTCGGATATGTTATTTAACTGTAATTGCAATGTCCTGATCAACAACCCAGTTTCTTGAGTATATAAACATTATGAACTGCAAAACCAAGACAGGAAACAAACACGATGTCCCCTCGGATATACGCCACAATAAATCAAAATAAATTAAATAGAAACATACTAATTTATTAAATGTAAAAAACTTATACCATCACAATAAAACACAAACGAACTTAAATATTTCGAGTCTAATATGTTTCGCGCCTAAATGGGATGGTCAACGAGCTCCTACAAGTTGTCCTGTTTTTTCCTGAAAATATGTTGCTTGAATATCCTTTCATAGAGACCATCTGATGCGGAGGATTCCAGGCACAAGCCATCCTAAACATATGGCTCCACAATAATATAGGTTATCCGGACACATGCCATCCATACATGTGCCCACCCAGATATACGCTCTCGAAAATATTTATACTTCGACATTAAGTCATTCCTTGAATTATGTTTTCACATTATGAAAAGCTACACTTTTCATTAAATTCGTAGTAAAAGTAAACGTGTCCGTGTTTAATAATTTTGAATATTAAACATTTTGTACGACGAATTTTTTTTATATAGATATTTTTATAGTTTGATAATGATGCCTAATTTCCTGAGAAAAATTAAATACCTTTTCATGATGACTTTATAAGAGGATTAGTTTCCAAGTAGAAAAAGTATCGACAGGGCTATGCCATAGTGGGTATACGTCCGGAAAGGCATGTGTCTGCTTGACTTTAATTTTACGACCTGAATATGTCCGGTGGGGAAAATGTTCGAAATTAATTACCAGAAAGATGTGCATAATCGTTACCTAAGATAATATATTTTTGAAACGTGTAAGTGCGCTCTTAAACATATTGAGAACGATTTCGATAATCTGACATGAAAGCTCTCGCTTTGTGCAGGATATCGTTACTATGATTCCAGAGTTTATGTTGTCGAAAACCTGTTCCTCGGATTGAAACATTCTATTAAATTCTGCATGATTACGCTTTGTTTGAACAAAAGCACACCAAGTTTCTTTACTCAAATCATAGATTAACCTTAGGAATACAATTGTATAAGGTTAACCTTTAATATAAACCGTAATGATTTTTGTTTATTTTTCTTAATTTGTTGATTCAAACTTTATTTGAAATAATGGTAATTTGAATATATTTTCGAAATGAAACTTTAAAACATAACTGTGCTCATTGTTAAGTTCTAGCAATACACGAACTGATTGGTGAGTCGACACTTACACATTGACGTAACAAATTTAATAAAGAATCTGAATCAATTTACATAATTACTAATTTTTTATTCCATTTCATTCAATCGGAAATGCACATACCGTCTCGAGGGATACTGTTGATGGCATTTACGATAGGAGCTCTATGCCCGTTATATGCCCTCTATTATAAGTTGATTGATAGAATGCCGTTTATCAGACATATCATAACGATTATGTTCTTTATTCTTAATAAACGCACGGTCGTTCCGAAATACATATTTATACTTTTTAATGAACCAAAATAATGGTAACGTTTACATAAATTACTACTTAAGTTATTATACGTGTGTGTTTAATATCATCACCGAGGTGCTGTAGTCAGACGACTGGCTGAATGTTAGTGAATTTAGGCATTAGGTTTCACTAATTGTATTGTGAAAGGACAATCATTGTTTGTATACTAAATAATTCGAAAGATTTTGCTTGTGTGTCTTCGTGTTGTCGTATTCTCAGTTTTAGATGAATGAGTGTTCTCCTTGGATGACTATGTAGTGTAAGACCCCATGTTTTATGATTTTTAAATTAAGTAGGTCAGTCGTACGATAAAAGTAAAGTCATGTTATGTATTATGCATTGGGAATTTAATTTAATTTTACGCTTTTGTATTTTGAATCCTGTTCTTCCCATATCCTCCCATGAACTGTGAATAATGACCAATATCTATGATATGCTTAACAACAATCATCTGAACTCTGGTTCGATATGTGTGAAGAGATAAACAGAGAAAACTACAGATGATGTGTGAACATGTCATTTATTTTAAAGGAAGGTTATGTCTTCAAAAAATGTTTTTCATATATGAAACGTTACACACATAGGTTTGGAGCACAAACCGCTCCTAATACAACAAGGATAAAGATTATGACTTGAAATGAGTATATAATGCCACGTATCTAACCAGCAAACAACAATAATCATAATAACAAAGCGTAAATAAGAAGCATACATGACAACAAAACTGACAAGCAGCTATCCAAACTGTTAAACTAAAGATAGAACGTCCAAGAAAAATGACTAGCAAGAAGCTATTGAAATAAATTTGATCATAATATTTTCCATAGTTCATTTATATGAAGTAAGGGTGGTGGATGGGGCAGAGGAGGATCAGTAAAAATTCTTATTGAATTTTTTTTATCATTTCTTTGTCTTTGCTACGAAATGCTGTGCGCGGTCACGTTAACTTGCACAAAATTCCACTAAATCAAGTTAGGAACGAAGGACTCAAATCCATTTAACTGTGATTAATATTATTTGCTTCCTCGTGTACAGTCTACATTCAAGAACATGAAACCAGCGTTCTCTGTTCTGGTATCATACTAATAGCCATCCTACTTTATTCATCACATTCAATCATCGGCTTGAATTTATAAGTAGCTTTAAGTTACAAAAAATAGTTTTAACGTGACATAAAATACTTCTTGATATGGTTTGTACTTAAATAACGATATGCTGATAACGTTATGTAATGAATAAACTAAACATATTGTATTATGTCATGAGACTTTGTACCAGTTTTACTGTGTTGATTAAAGTAAATTGATTCTAGAGTATAAGTCATTCGAGAATTTGGCTCTCGTGCCATTTGACGACAAATTACCAATACAAGCTGTCAGAATAACATAAAA
The DNA here is from genome assembly GCF_020536995.1 of Dreissena polymorpha. Classification (NCBI taxonomy): domain Eukaryota; kingdom Metazoa; phylum Mollusca; class Bivalvia; order Myida; family Dreissenidae; genus Dreissena; species Dreissena polymorpha. Next base: position 32,122,069 of record NC_068370.1, read on the forward strand.
AAACATTATATATGGCCTGATGTACTGTTCCTAATGAGTGTTTACATTTTATAAAAACCTTTTTGCGAAAAAAAATCAAAACATATTGTCTTATCTTGATAATGGTGAGTGTTTATTTAACCACTCTCGGAGTAAGCCTTCTGTTATTAAAATTCCATTAGTAATGATACAAATGGGAAGGGAACGTAATCGTATTTCTCCTAATGAAACACTCAAGGGCGCAAAAGATCACTTTGTGCGCAAAGATTGTTCAGACAAATAAGTAATGCGCCTTTGAGCATGCCAGTTTCTCACTTAAAGGAGCCTTTTCACAGATTTTGCCATGCATTGAAGTTTGTCATTGAATGCTTTTTATTGATAATGTTAATCATTGGACCTACAAATCTCCAGTAAAAGAAGAATAATACAATTATAAAAAGAAAAAAGTAACCCTCAACAGGGCTCGAACCACTGACCCCTGGAGTCTTGGAGCAAAAGTCTTCCGCTTAGACCACTCGGACACCCGTGCTCATGCTATGAGTGGATGTATTTTTTACTTTATAAAAGCAATCCTCGTAGTTTCACAAAATAGAACAACAACAGATCATTCAAAATTATTCAATCGTTTCGCGTTGCAACGCTTTATAATTGTCAGGTTTTCAATTTATCAAAAGATGCATATAATGGATAATTTAGAGCTTGGTAAATGTTTAGTATTACTGTTTCCTAACAAATATCATAACTAAAACGAAAATTTGCGAATCTGAAACAACTCTGTTTAATTTTGTCTATTTACCAACACGTGGAACCCTTTAACTTTTGATAAACGATTTTATCGATAGGCAAGTCAATTGTTTCTTTCGTTTTAATTTGATTGAAGTTTGAATTAAACGAAATTTCATTGTACAGCATTGAGCGTTGTGCTTGCTTTTAAAACCTTAAAGCGGGTATATGCGATTTTTATATGTGTTTAATTGTAATATATTGATAAAACATGTTACAATAACCATATATAGGCAAGAAAAATGATACATTAAAGCCGAATTTCATAAAATGCAGCAAAGACAAATTTGCACCCCGAGCCGATTGTGACGTACATATTTTCCTACAATAACCAAGGCATTCGTCTTTGTATTAGGATCGGAGTTAGTGTTCGTGTGTCGTATGAATAGAAATTCAAATAAACCGTTAAACTAAGTTTAGATTCACATCGTACATGTATGGTATACATGCTGGCGAATTCGGCTGTACAGCCGTTTTCAATTTCAGAATTAAATATCTGGCTTATTTCGCATTTTTCGACACATGTTCTTCTTAACTTTTATTTTAATTTATATATATATATATATATATAAATATATAATAAGTTTTTACACATTTTATATAAATTCATAAATATTTGACAAAATCGTATATACCCGCTTTAACAATGTTCATTTAATATTTTCTTAGGCTGATACATTATAATAACGCTATACACTTTTACCATTCAGGCATCCTCAAGTATAGGTAAATTGTAAATGTAAGATTTTTTTCTTCAGACCATCTTAGATTTACTACTATTTCGATATAAAATTCTTTAAAATAAAAATAATTCCTTCTCGTTCAACTGTTGGTGAAAACTGCATACGCCGTAGATCATGCACTTGATTCAAACGATTAATTTTGTCTATTAGTCATTTGGACCGAGGCAGTAATCCTCTGCAATAAGAATCAATTACATCAATTCTGTCTCTTCAGATTTAATTACACTACAAGTGCAATAATCCGAGCGAATTACCAGGGAAAAAATGGATTGTCACAGGATGTCCTGCAGCAGCAGCATCTCAATTAAATTGCCCTTCTCATCCTGGGGTCAAGCGTATTAGTATGCTCCAACTCTCGCTATTTAAAATCTAAAAGGAAATACAGAAAGCAACAGTTTGAAACGAATGGACAATTGAAGTAAATCACTTTCATTTAAAATTTCAATCATACTGTTAATGGTATTTTACCAATGAAATAATTGCATTTATATTTAAGATTTATGTGTTGTCACGTATATTTTTCTATGAAGCGTGTCAATGTCACCCGTGGTTCGCTTAAAAAGTCAACAATTTAAACCAATATTCTAATACAGGACCTTGATGAAACATGTAGTTTTAAGGAGAAAAAATAGAGTAATGAAACATATTCAGATTAATGTTTGGGTTTATCAAAATGATACATTCCACGTTTTAAGGTAAACCGAAGTTTGAAGAATATGTTTAAATGAACGTTGCTCCTTATATAATTACAAAACGCGACCTTAGCAAAAAAAAATTAAGCTGGAGTTAAAGGGGCCTTTTCACAGATTTTGGCATTTTTTAACTTATTCATTAAATGCTTTATATCGATAAATGTAAACATTGGATCGTAAAAGCTCCAGTAAAAAATCAAGAATAAAATAAAAAAAAGGAAAAGAACATTGCCCGGACCAGGTTTCGAACCAGTGACCCCTGGAGTCCTGCCAGAGTCCTGAAGTAAAAACGCTTTAACCTACTGAGCTATTCCGCCGTGTACACTCACTGAACGTATTTTATACCTTATATAAGCAATCTTCGTAGTTTCACAAAATTTAACGACAAAAACAGAACTCTCCAAATTATTCAATCGTTTCGCGTTGCAACGCTTTATAATTTTTAGGTTTTAAAATCGTCAAAAGATGCATATAATGGCTATATTAGACCATGGTAAATGTTCAGTATTACTGTTTCCTCACAAATATCATAACTAAAACGAAAATTTGCGAATCTGAAACAACTTTTTTCAATTTTGTCAATTTACCAAAGCGTGAAAAAATCCCTTTAATTAACACAATTTAATTATTTCAAGTTATTACGTAGATTGAGTTGGATATTTTGAGGATTGCTGTTATAGTTCAAATGCATATATAATGCATGCCAACCTTGTCCTCGCCCGTATCTTCCTTAAAACATTAATTTGTATTATATATATTTGTCAAAAAGTGGAACATGTCTAAATCATTGTGGGTTATATAGCGAAATGAAGTTATTTTAAAAGATGGTTAGCTAGCTTATTTACATGATATTGAATTAGCCTATATCTGGCAAAATAAATTTTGTAATGATTGCAAGGAAATTATGATGGCTAATTGCTTGTTTGCGGACAAAGCTTTGATATAGTGTTTATTCGACAATACATGAACATTTAGAATGAAGAAAATCAGTAGTGATTCTCCGTTATAATTGTCATTATTGTCATAATTGAAATCGTGATATTAATTGTATATTTATTTTTTTCGTATCTTATCAGATCTTAAAGGTTTGTTTTTCAGATTTTAAAAATAAATATTTAAAAAAATTATTTATCGTTGAATTGTGTTAAAACTAAATTTTTCAAAACAAAGTCTTCGGATAACATAATAAACAAAGCGACATATCTTGCTACTATTATTTCCACATCGCATTTATCGCAATCGATTATATTATATTAACTCGATTGTCAATTGGGATGTATTTATATAATTTGAAGGTCAGTTCATTGCTCTCGTCGTAAATTCAATACAATATATCATAACATACATCGCAACCATAGCCGGATCGTAAAGTAACAAAGCTCTTGTATTCTTACGATAAGTATCCACAAAAACGATGCGTATGAACCTCCATATCGTGTCGATCTGTTTAAATCGAAAATCAATATTGGAATACCGAAAAAAATTGTCCTCGAACCGTGTGTACGGGTATCTACAGTAGAGATCGGTCTATATCAGATCGCGGTAACTGTCATTTTTAAATTGTGATCATAATGTAAACGCGCGCAAGGTAGCGTACACACATGCATCATATCGTATCTATACATGTACTCCCAGATGTATTTTACGATAAGTTTTGTGTCGCCATTCGTGCTCTCGTGTCAGATTGCAATTTAACACTTTAAGGTAAATGATTGTAGTAGATATAAAAAAAATCCGGAATATGACACCATCATTGATTATCTTGCAGTAAACAAAACGCGCCATAAATGTAAATTATCTACACTCGCTTTGTCGTGGGTATGAATGTTTTCAACTATTCAAACTGCCCAGGATATATCAAATCTAAATTGTCCATATTTATCATGAGATATTTATAATATATTGTATAATTCTTTCACCATAGACAGTGACGATTGACATTATTCTATTGCGAAAAGGTCAAAGTTACACTAAGAAGTCGCAGGTCAAACATGGATACGTTGCAGCATGCAAAATAGTTACAACACACTCAACAAAATGGCAGTGTAATTCATTTAAATATTGTTTTTCTAAAAGTTAGCTAAATGCATTTATGCACTTGAATATGTATTTACTGAAAAAGCAAAATGAAAAAAAAAGGAAATAAGTGTACATAACCTTTGTCGACTTTATCTATTCTTTCTAGTATTACATGCTTTTTTCATCATAAAGTTAAACTGATTGTCATGGGTACATAGCTCATATTTTTATGCTTTAGGGACGTCTAAAATGCACTCGTTTAACATGACCGTGTTGCAATAGATGTTCAATGCAAAATGCTTTCAAGAAGTGTTATGGTTCAGTTTAATATTTTATTATTTCGTTTAGAACGTCCCATAATGTATTTTTGACTTTACAATTTATGTATCAAATGTCTCATCCTGAACATAAGCCAATTCAACACACCAAACGATATCTCATGATTAAAATATTTAATTTTGTTAGCTTCAGAAGCCTTTTAGCAGAGAATGTATTACATTTATACATATTTTTACAAAATAAACAAAGATATTGTTCATCCGCATCACAAGGATTCAATTACAAACAATAATAATATATGATAATGCTAAATTTGATTGAATCTACTTGATGACTGAAATTGATAACTATGTTGCTTAGATATTTCGCTGTTCTGCCTTTATAAGTTGATTTAGACGCGTCTATACTGCAGTGTTCAATCATACAACAATTTGATATCACGTTGCCCTTAGTTGATGTTCTTATCGCCAAATAGCCGGGGATGTTTAACGAGCCGAGCCCCCATCCGCGGAAATTATTATAAACTACTTTAACCCTTATTGTCAAAAAAATGATTTGTTAACAAAGCCATGACATACTTTCCAATGTCGGGTCTAACGGAATATTACCTTCCAATCTATGGTTGTTTTTGATACCAAAATAAAACCATTGTTAATAATATCTGTAAACAGAATCATCACTACCGTTATAGGTTACAAGAGGCCATTGAACAACCGGTGACATTACATCTGCTGCCCAGGTAAAATAATGCGCCAAGAGTTGTTCGAGAGTCAAACTGTTGACACTGTCACTACATTTTGCTGTTGTAATTATATGAATGTCAAAATCTACAAGGAACATCAACTCACAAAATACTTACCTATTACAAACAATCTTATACATTCAGTCAATGCAACTTTGGGCAGTCTAAATATTCTGTTTCTTTTCATTGCATGACATTTGGACTATGTTGATCATAACCCAGTACATTTATAATCATATGAAAAGAATACAAAAATACAAATATTTTGAATCAATTCATATGTCCTCGACTCAAACCTTATTGAGCCATTAACAGTTTTAAAACAGTTATAGATAATACTCAGTCACAATAGCAGATATCAAATGAAGTTCAGTCTGATAACTCTGATAGCCTTAATAAAATAAATACCAAAACGATAACCAGCGGCAACAACAATCGAAAAAATATTGTTATCTTTTAAGTGGAAAATAAGGATAATATTTTTCACAAACGAAAAACACAACCGTTTTTACAAACACTGTAGCCGCATCCCGTGACTAAGAACGAGAAAAATCACTAGAAAATGCTCATATCTTAGCAAAGCATAGACATTCAAACTTATTGTTTTAAATGCTCAATCTTTGTACGCAGACATAAAATTAATTTTTGCATCTGCCCGATATGTCCGAAGAAGATAAAAAATGCTACTAATCTTTTCTGTTCGCTCAATTTGACCTGCATGACTCGTTTTGCATTTACTAAAAGGGCGCCATGTGAAGAATATATTTTCACAAGTTCACAATTTGGAATTGTTGCAACAAATGTAACATCAGTTGCAATACCTTCGAATACCAATGTTAAACTTCAAGACCTGATGTTAAATTCGTTTGTTATTTAATTTTAAAATAATGAATCATCAATGGTTAGCTAAGGCCAAGGTAACCCGGATGGTCGAATGTAAATCACGTGTATTTAGTAGCTTTCTTAATAATAAAAATAGATCTACTTATTAAAGTAAAATTACTATTCAAAATCAACGAAAATTTCGTACAATTGTTCGTAAAATTTACTTAACCAATTAAAAATCAGTGTTCCTTATGGCCATTGTCGAAATTTCAACGTCAGATGTGGTCTGGTAAAATAGATGCTTGTAGATACAAAATGCTCGTTTTTATTATTGTTTTGCATATCTATTTATACGACACATAAACACTCCAATGGTGTTCGTGTGTCGCATGAATAGATATATTCGCGGGAATTAATTGTGGCCACAAATAAATGAAAACGAGCATTTTGTATCTACAAAAATCTATGTAATCATACCACATCTAGCGTTGAAATATTGGCTTTTGCTATAAGGAACACTGATTGTTAAGGTGTTAACTTTATTTTACGAAATACTTAGTGAACTTGTCGTTGATTTTGAGTGATATAGAGACTTATTAACAGATGTATCTATATGTTGCTGATAGCAATTGAATATATCCTGACAATTTCTGTAGGATGTACAATTCCTTTACTAAAACGACCGTGAAAGTTTGGAGAACCAAGCATTAAATTCACTTTATCTCTAGGTGTTTTTGCAGACACTTTTGTTAATTAGAAATTTATCCAGCAAGCGCTAAGTACGATCGCATGTTCTGAGCATGTTCTAAGCCTTTCGTTCATTTAATAACTTCGCTTGGAAGAAGAACTTAATAATTCAATAACGTGAACACATTCGGTGAAGATTGTTTTCAAGAAGTACCTCGGTGAATTAAATAGCACCAATCGATCGTTCTAATCAACATTGTTCCTCTAATATATTTCGTTACCACTCCGTTTCAAATTATCTGAATTGTTTTGCTAGCGCAACACATTAAACGACGGTAAGAACGTTGCTCTTTTTAATATTATTGCTTGAATGACTTTGATATGAAAACGTTAGAATTTCAGAAAAATGGTATATAAACGTCATGCCACTTATGCATATAACAATTCTATCCGATTCTTAGCTATACTATGCAACCAATAAATACATGTTTATAAGTTATTGATTTTAGCAATATTAAAATTGATAATTGTTTTTTTTTTCCATAAAAGCATTTAATTGAAACATATTTACGTGTTTCTATTGGGTTTAAAAGAAATATTTGTATTGAGACAAAACAAAATGATTTGTTTACAAATTGTAATGATCTGCGATTGCGAGCTTAATGCACTTACGGAACAATTATGAGTGCTTATTTGTATTTTCAGAATTTGTTACCGCAACTTGGTTGCCGTTTTTATGTCCCTCATTGTGTTTGCCCTGTCTGTTGGTTTGTTGAATTGTTTGTTTGTTGGTTGGTTGGTGTGCGTCAAACTTGAATTTTTGCCATAACTTTTGTTATATTAAAGATAGCCACTTCTTATTTGGTATGCATGTGTATCTCATGGAGCTGCACATTTTGAGTGGTGATAGGGTTCAACAGACAAATTCAATCAGTTTGTAAAAGTCTAAGCCAGGAAATTTGCAAAGATATTGGATGATTTATGTCTCCATTTGGAAAATAAATTTCAGTTACGATAGTAAGAAAGATACGATCAATAATTGCTAGAATGTCGCTTATATTCGAATATATCATATGTTTTGATCAAAATGTATGTATGTATATATTTACAGGCATTTCCCCAGGATTTTGGTCAGGCACAGCGGTAATACAGCGCTAATGGGGTTTGTTGGGTCGCTCTTTTTAATATCCTACATGTTTTAAATCACAATCGTGACTAAATAGGAGCTATTAAAACACACCATCTTATTGTTTTTTTTAAATTTCTTCTATTTATGATTTTTTTTATAATAATTTATTATAAGATTAGATAACTAGCAAAATGACAGCAGGTATTAGAGCGCAAAATTGATTGAAAACAGCGACAAACAGCAACAACAATATAGTTACATATTTTACCACCAATTTACATATATCCAATGTAAATTTCATACAACTGTTATCCATTGCTTCTTCTCATGCCAGGCATCCACCATTCATTCGAAGTACACTGTCTCAATAGCTTGTCCTTATATGCCTACCGCCATCTTAGCATTTAGGATAGCAGTCTTCAGACGGGCACGATTGTCTGTATTAACCTTTTTCTGAAGCCCCTCTCGCAATATATACTACCAAAATAGATACCAAAGATATATTAATGCAAATTTAAAATTTAGTTTGTTGTTTTGTATATGGCAGCTTAGTTAAGTTCCTACAAGTATGGTTGTGGCTGCTCGTTTGATGGATTGTCAGCCACTCTATTGCCCATCAGCGTTTTAGTATGTGTCATATAGGCTGCCTCGAACTTGCTTCCAGTGTTGCGTCAAAGCGGAGGTTGAAGTGGTCAGCTAGATTCTAAAAAATACTCCTGTCAAACTCAATGACACGCTGCTTGAATCGCTTTGTTTATGGGTCTGAAGTCTCGAGATCAATGACAACTTCCTAGACACTTTCACTGTTTTATATTGCACTCTCTTACAGCGACGATACATAAGTAGTTCTGAACAAGAAAATAGTAGTTGAAGACACAAAATGTTTGTGCTGTTAATGTATAGTCGCTGTTGAGAAGATAGAACATATTTTATTGGGCGGGAGTAGTTAAATGAGACATTTCACTCGAATAAATAGTCATTATAATTTTAATTATGCACTACTGCAGCAAAAGTCAGTTACTTTGTTTAAATTTTAAAACGCCGCTGAAATAGTCGAAAACAAAATAAAACAAATTGAGCATACATTTATTTGCTCTTACGCCTCGTGTACCGCAGATAATTAATCATGATTAACCAATATTACGCGAAAACAACATAATTAATCCCCAAAAGACCCATAACTTGTTCACTGGTCTTATCTAAACTCCTTATGAACACACAGACTATAAGCGCAGGTGTATTTTGATTGGTCATTGGCCGCAAGCAAACATTATTCGGACCAGAGCTTGCAAGTTCTTATGATTTGTTCAAGCGTCGCGGCAACATGCCCTGAAAAACAAGTGTTGCGGTCAAATTGAATACAAAACACGAAAATATATAGAGAGAAAAACAGGTTACTGCCTGATCGTTTTGTAATATATCAGACAAGGCTTAGAATAATATAACGGCGAGGGTTGACGAGCCGTTATTTTATTTGTGCCGAGCCTGATTTATTACAAAAAGATCAGACAGTAACCTGTTTTTCTGTTGATCATACCTCTACGTCCCCGATTTTAACGAATGAATGCATTGCTAAAAGCTGCAGTTTTACCGGGAAAGAATATGACTTTTGTCGTTTGACGTTTTAATAATGACGTCATAAGCACGCGCGCTAAATATTTGTTAACAATGTTGTATGCTGTTTGTGTTGCATTTTGTGTTTAAAATATATTACATCTTGGTATCTAAGTGTTTGTTTTGTTGAATCTGATTTGATTTAACTAAAAATTAGTACTTTATAGTTGATTCCGAGTAATATGACCATCCTCCATACATGACTGATATCAGAACTTCCTGAGACCATGATGTATAAAAAATACATCAGGCAACGTTATATCAGGCACATATCAATGCGGTGGTATGATAAATTAATGATGAGTTTATACTAGCTGTTGTTTAATATGTTTAGTTAGAACATCTTATTTTAGATGGTCACCTTTTTGACCAATAAGTAGTTTAAGTTTTCTAGATGTAAATAAATAAGAAAACTATAATGGTAAAATGGCGCAATACTTGCAGAGTTTTTTACACAATAACAACGATATTTTCTTTGTGTATTGCTAATGTTATATCTGAATCTGAATTGAACGCTTCGTAGTACGATTCCAACACAAGTATTAGATCTTTCTAAATATATATTAACAATGACGCTCCAGAAACACTATCATGAGAGAAATTATTGTGCACAGGTCTACGGCACATTTAAAGCAAAGTGCAGATACAGTTTAATATATAGTATGGCATCAAACATAAAGAACGATTGATATTGAGGTTACCGCTTTCCGTAACGGCCGATACAATCAATAGGGAACTAAAACATGTTGATAGCCAGTCATAGAATTTGTGGACATTCGTAAAAAACAATTACTGCAACGTAAAGTTAACTAAGAATTCGGTTGTAAATGTTAACCAGATCATTCATTAATCTTTTCACTCCTATGCGAAGATCCTAGTGGCGAAACCCAATTAATTAATTTAAATATTGTACAACTCTGTGAAAATAAATGCAGCGATTTAAAAATAAGATATAAAAAAGGTCAGTGTCTCCTAGAACTATGTTTCAACATATTAGATATTTTACCCGATATTCGGCTTTTAATTATGTATATTATAGGATCTTTTTTATGTTTAAAAAGACATATTCTTTGCAGTGTATTGAAAAAGATGTATGGTTACCGGCCATGGAATGAACTCTCAATTCATACATTACAATTGTCTGTACTGAGGTTTATGTCTAACAATACACTGACGTCGTCTTGAAAATATATGCTCATTCATACACGCGAACTTTTTTCTATCCTTATATTATGCTCTAAATAAAGTCAAAGAATATACTATATCTATATAGGACAAAACACAGAGGTTTATCAAAGATACACCACTATTTGTAAGATCATGTGGATGTCATAGATGTATTGATTATTAAAGTTATGCCATGAATTGTATTGCTTTTGTGAAAAAATGTTCAAGACTTTTAATTATAATTCAGAAGAATATTTTACTATTTTTAATCCAATGTTTTGGACCCGCTAGCCAACAGCCGGTTATTTGCCTTTTAAACGGGTTAACATTGCTAGCCAACAGCCGGCTGCAACCCCCAACGACAGCAACGGACGGACGAACGGACGGAATGACGGACGGAATGACGGTCGGAATGACGGACGAACGGAAGGCCGGGCGGGTTTCGGGCGGACGGACGGACGGACAGACAGACAGACAGACAGACAGACAGACAGACAGACAGACAGACAGACAGACAGACAGACAGACAGACAGACAGACAAACAGACAGAAGGACAGACAGACTGACAGACAGACAGACAGACAGACAGACTAAATATAATCTTGATCGCGTAACGTTTATCACATGTAAATAATGATATATTGTGTGTGATTTTTTACAAGTAACCAAATTTTATGCAAATGTTACAAAGAGTTTTGTTCGAATAATAAATACAGATGGTAAATACATTGAATATAAATAATAAATTCGACAAACACCTCTTCGCAAATTACAAAATATGCAAGTACAGTATTAACGTTTTGCGCGATAAATATATACATGTATAAATGATGGATGCAATGAATTAAGTTATTAAATTGAACATAAAATGTGGAGGATTAAACCATAAACATAGTAGAAGAGTAAAAATGAGTTATAAAGCGTTTTGTTAGACAAACACACAGACGATGAATAAAATGAACTAAAATGTTTTATTTCACAGAAATGTCGGCGGATTAAAATCAAAATCAAAACACAATCATTAAAAAGATATGCAAGATGAATTGGTAAGTCGAAAACACTTATAGATAAAGAGGAATAAATCAATAAATATTTGAACAACTATGTTCAGGATGAGTTAAGTTGGATCATGTTTTAAGGCTCTACATAAAATTGATCCGGTTTTTCATTTGTATTTTATTTTGGCGTACCCATTAATTCAATAAATGTAAACTTACTTTGATTTTTATAATAGTATGCTTTGATACATTGTTTTCGCTGTGCATTATGGCGGTGACTACTGTATCAACCGTTGTGAAAACTGGACGTAAACGACAATTTATCTCATGGGATATTCGCCTGAATTATTTCTTTTGTATATATGTTTCAAAAGAATATTATTCATGGTCTATACAACGTGGTTAACCCAGTTTAAGCTATTTCGATGGAGATGTTGTAGGTATACTGTGTTATTGTCTAGGTAATTTAAAATAAAGTAAGGACCCTCTGATATTTAAAGAACCTTATTATGGTTGTTATGGAGTTATTGTTATAGTAGATAGAGAACTTTTCTTGTATTTAGTGAACTGAAGATAATGTTGCGCTTTAAGAAGATTGAATGATCATATTCATATTTGTGAATTATCATGCGTTGTGTTTAAGATATTTGACAAAAATAACAAAACACGTAAAAATCATCAGCAGCAGAATTGCGTTAATATTCATGTTTTGATTAAATTATGAGGCGGCAGACAAATACTATTTGCCGTGAATAAGCATAAACAAGGCTTAACTTTATTATACAATAAATTGTTCTGAAAGACGTCACTCATTCATTCCGTGATGATGGATGCCATTCACATTTGTCATAACATCATCATATGGTGTCGCAAACATATTGCTCGATTGATTCAATTTATGAGTAAAGTGCGTACTTGAAACGTTATACACAAACAAGGAGTGGTAGGTGTTTTAAAATGAACGTTGTTAACTTTTGCGTGGCGAAACTATTTTACACACCATGTTTGGTGAACAATCAACTTCGCTGTTTATAAAACATAAATCAACACATACACTTTGATTGATCGAGTTTTTACGAACGACAATGAACGACAGTAATACAACATGTGCGCATTTGTCAGTATGAATGATATGTTTGATGACTCGTATAATTCAGTTATTTTGGTTAAATGAGCTACATGATTATGGAAGGGAAAGACCGCCAATAATATTCATCACCAGAAATGTTGCACGTGTTGAATATTCAGCTCATTTGTTTAACAGAGAATTTTTAAAATGCTTAAATACAACATTTTAATATTTGTTTTGTACAATTGTAAAATGTTGTATGTCCAATTCTACAAAATAGATATGCAAATAAATCAATTATGAATATAGAGATATTTTAATTTGATCGATGTCCACAGTACAGATGTGTAGACTTGTAACTTCAACAAGTTTAAATGTTTAAATACAAACGTGTAACTTCTTAAACTTCAGATCTGAAAATGAAGAAGTTGATAAAAACTACATTAGCATGTTAAATATTTTCTAAGATGTACGATCGGTTTTAGTAATCTGCTACAAGTCAGCATCTAACAAGTGTAAACTTCACAATTCTACAGATTACAAGTTGACACATCACAATTCAACATTTTACAACGCATTTTCAAGTCAACCGGTGTTAGGGTAAAAATTGTTATGAGTAGAAGCCTGCCAGCCCTGCCTTCTGTTATCGTGGAAGAACTTACTGTCCGGCTTAACTGAATAGTCTTGATAGGTCTCAGGTAAGGATTTTTTAAGATTTCTATATATCATCATCATCATTGTTATATTCATGGATGCAGATAGGTGTTAGGCACATTGGATCACACAATTACTGAAATAGTGGTTCTCGACCACCTGCTCGTTGTAAACAATTTACCTGGTAACAAAATGTAAATGGACAATTCACATGACATTTATTATTTTAGATTTTTTTTAACGTTTTAGGTTAAAACATTAATTCTGATTTGAGATGGAAGTCTGACCCAATTATATTGAAAACAGACCAGACTCAGCTTGGTTACGTTCGTTGTGGTGGAGTGACATTCTCATTTAATGCGATATTCATGCCCTTAGTCTTTCACCATCTAACCTAGTTCAATTGTGTTCTCTCTTACCAAAGACGTACAACGGAGATATGGCTTTTAACTTGTATGAGAGTACAGTGGACAACAAGACGGAGATTTTGTGTGATACTGATACATAAGTTCAAAGAGGAATCATGTATGGGTCCCCTTTTCAATGTATATTTTATAAAATAGACTGGCATCTGTGTGATATATTGTTTGAATTATATTTGATGGTAAGATTATAGTAATTTATTTGAGGTCGATTCTGAAACAAGTTTTGGCAACTTATATAAATCACACTCGACACCTTATTCCTGATGGAATCCATCACCTCGAGGGTCTAATTTCTGTTTGTAGGAAAAGCCAGGGCTTTCCTGCATGGTGGTACGCGTTAACCACAGGTAGCAACTGGTACCGTATCTGTACATCTTTGGTATTATGCAGCTATGGATTGAACCCACAACCTCATGCACTCGAGGCAAACGCTCTGTACCGTTTCTGTACATCTTTGGTATTATAAAGCTATGGATTGAACCCACAACCTAATGCACTCGAGGCAAACGCTCTACCACTGAGCTGTTGAGGCAGTTTTACACTGTGTTTTTTTTTTTTATAAGCTTGGTTTGTTAACACTATTACAGATAATAGACATGAATAGTACCTAAAAATTACCTATATATTTTTACAGGTCGACGCTATCCCCAACAGATCAGATAGTGCTCCAGAATGGAACCTTGAAGCCTAGAAACTTTCAAAAACCGACTGATAAGGCTGATTGGTTTGCTGGAATCATGCACTTGTCGATCCATTGTTTTAGGTAATAATATCAATTATCATTTAAAATTATTAGAAATAATTGTTGTATGTGTTTGATATATGTATAATATTTACTTTGACGCTTTGTCGGCCATAAAAAAAGTTTTTTAATACACAAACAAGGTATGTGTTTGACAGAAACACAATGCCCACTACTGCGCCGCTTTGATTTATTTATTTTTGTTTTTGATTATATCCTTTTAAAAATATTACTTCCCTTGAAAAAAATGATCTGTACCTGCCAAATGATAAATATAAATTATCTCCCTTTAAAGCTTGTTACTTCCCTTTGATATATATTTTTAAATTTTGACCTTAAAGGATGACCTTGACCTTTCACCACTCAAAATGTGCAGCTCTTTGAGATACACATGCATGCCAAATATCAAGTTGCTATCTTCAATATTGCAAAAGTTATGGCCAATGTTAAAGTTTTCGGACGGACGGACAGACAGACAGTTCAAATGCTATATGCCACCCTACTGGGGGCATTAAAATAATGTTTATGGTGAGTGGTGTAAAGTTTATTGATGTTGATTTATTGAAAAATATAACTGTTTGGAGAGTATTAAGTATTTGATGATTTTTTGAGGAATTTATTACATTTTTAATGCTACATGTAGGTGATATTGTATGGTATAAAACAACTCTGGACAAATACTGGACATAAAATGTAATCATTTTCACTGTGCAGATGAACTTGATAATTGTGTTTACTTAAGAACACTTGTGCAGTAAAATAATTATACCAAAGATTAAAATTCATATGACTACACTGTAATAAGTAGGTTTTATTTATATAAGATACTTGTATATTTTAAGATATTGGAGGCCATATCGACCATGGAAAGAGTGCAAACTACTACTACACCTAAAAAATAGAAGATTCAACATATCAGACCGGCCTTCTTTTGCGCACCACAACGTAGAACAGCGAATGACTAAAAGAGTCTGATTACAGTCAAAAACATGTCAATGTAATCGGAAGAGATGCGTAGCCTAGAAAACATCTTTTGTAAACATGATTTTATATGAAGTGATAAGCAAGCTTGAAAAGACTGTGCCTTTCCTTCCAAAGCTTAGTTCGTGAGGCTACTCAGCATATTTGGTGTGAGGTGCTTACTCATATGCTCTATTTGTTTGTTTACACATGGTCATCTATATCACAATCATATATTTTTTAACAAATTTTATTTTCAATATATATGATTATGCAAATTATCTGTGCAACAAGCAAACCATTTAAAACCAGAATATTATTTAGGTCATTCAATTTTTTTTATTTTATCATCAAATAAGTGTATGGTTGTAACAATATATATGAATACTTAATGTAAACATTTATTTGATTGATTGTCAGTATGGTGTGTAATGTTTATTTACTTATTATTTTTAATGGTTTTCAGTGGTTTTACCTTCATATGATTTACATTCTGTTTTGTGTTCCCTCTAGGAGGAGATGAAATTATCTTATAGAGACGTGAAGTGATATCTTGTTAAATAAACAGTTAACATAAAATAGTACAGGTTCAAAAGTGTCATGGTCGGAGTAATGTTCTTTTTACTCTTTTACATTGACCAGTCTTTACAAACCAGAAAACTGTGTTGTTTAATTTCCTGATGGTGAAAGTATTGCAGTGAAAGAAACAATTCAAAGTAAATATTAAATAAAGATGTAATCACAAAATGGACAATTCAATAAATCGAACAACATTGCATGTTTATTACTTGATGCAGTGGTAATAAGATCTTGCAGCACCCTTTCATGTCTGGGGCTTTTTAGTATTTTCATGAAGTATTTTCAGATATTCAGATTTAATGTGAAATTGAGTTCATTTATTAGTACAATTTAATATGTTTGTTGTTATAGTGAACCCCGAAGTCAACACATTTTTATGATGATAGTTTGTTTAGTGTCAATTGGTGCTTTTATATGCTGGTATAGCAAGATTTGCAAATTCATAAATTGACATATTAAACTTTGTGAATACTGCTGTATTACTTTATGAAGTTTATACCGAATTACTGCTGTCTCTACCATGTAAGATTTGAATTCTTATTAAATTTAAATGTAATTATTAATGTAGTGCTTATTTAGATATACTAAAGAAACCCATATGGGTTTACGGGGCTTTGTTTTCTTCTTTAGCAAGGGCCTTCTATAGCCCCCTTCCACCAAGAGAAAGGCCCCTTCTCATAAGAAAATTTCTTGATAAGTATGCAATTTTCCCCAAATCTAAAGCTGACTTTGGGAAATTTCTTCACCTTTTTCATTTTTTTCTATAAAAAACATAAATATATATCTGAATTAATACATACACTTTGTATTGATTATGCAAAAATAAATATAAAAGAGTTGTTTATATAGTTTTTTAAAAGAAAAAGCTTTCCATAGTCCCTGTCTGTCACTGCTTTTGAAACATTAAACTTGCTGCATAACAATACCTGTGTAGTTTGATGGTGATCATGTACATCTTACACAGCTTCGCACCTTAAAACAGGTACAAATCTTTCAACGAATCCTTTTCAAGTCTGAAAAACAACAAAAGAATAACACATTTTAACTTGTGCTTTAATTTTCTTTGTCTTTTATTTATATAAAAAGTGTGTACAAATAATTAAGCAAAAATATTAATCATGATATAAAAAAAAAGACAAAAATGAATACGAAGAGAATCTTATATTAAAAAAAACATGCATGTTAAAAAAGATAAAACTTCAACAGCTAGTGTGGTTTATTTCTATGTGACACCTTATGTACCAGACCTTTTATGTACCAGGCCTTTTATGTACCACTTTGAAACTTTACGTACCAGCTATTAATTATACAGGTGTTATATTGTCCATTCATTCATAGCAGTATGAATGGGCAATAATTACCTGTGCAAACAACTTTGATTAATTTGACTTAAGTGTTGATTGAGTCAAATTTGAGTTAATCTAATAACTTTTTTATTTTAACACATTAAATTAATGTTTTCGCGTAAATATTATTTAAAAAAAACTGTTTCAGATATAAACCTGAGAAACTTATTATCTCAGTTCTTACTAAATATATATTGCTGAATTATATTTTATATCTTTTTGTTATTGTAAAGAACCAACAATTTGACTGTAAATTTGAATCTAAAAATGTAAAAAAATCTGAATTAGAATTGAAAATTTGTTCACACAAGTAGTTATTAACTGATTTTGTTTCCATTGTAAAGAACCAAAAATTTTAATCGAAAATTACAAAAAAATCTGAATTAGAATTTAGACACTTGGATAATCTGGCAAAAAATATAATCTATGGCAATTTATAACTCTAAATTCATAAATAACATCACACAAAATACATTTTATTTATAGCACACAATCATATTAAGCCATATATTATTTTTCTCTATATATTATAAATATGGTACATAAAGTGTCAAATAGTGGTACATAAAGTGCCGGTACATAAACGGACTGGTACGTAAGGTGTAACATTCGGTTTATTTAATATGTTCAGTTTAACATAGAAAAGTTTAAACAATACACAATTAATTCAGTATTCCATCTTGTAAAAATTGGTTGATTTGATATATTATCAGAACAGACTAAAACATATGTGCTAGAAACTTACAATAATTTGTTCATGTTAATTTTGAATGTTATTTTAGTATACACTTGCCTTGGACATTTATCACTTTCATGCACACACAAAGTCTTGGTGATCAGGACCATCATCATCATGCCAATCTGCCATGACAGTTAGGCATATTTGAAGGATACCAATTAGGAATCTGAAACATAACATTTATTAGTCAATTGTTGTCCTGAAATTAAAAAAAACTAATGAAATCTGCTACATGAAAATGAGTTATTTCATCCCACCCACTAATTAAGTCAATATCAGCTGAAAACCCATATAAAGACAATTACTTTAGTGCATATACTCCGAATTTAATATAATTTCGGTAAAAATATTGCACAGTTTCTGATACAAAAACATTTTTGACACACGTGATTCACAGAGAGTGACTATTTGAACAGTTTTAATTGGGCAATGAACATGATGAACATTTGAGATGTCTCCACCTTAAACATTAACATTGTTGAAAATTAAAACATAAAATATCGAACATCGCTTATTTGAACGGATATTAGTTGACGTCTATGTATAATCTATGTATAATCTATAATTGCAAGATGACACATATTGATTAATACTCAACACGTACAACATTTCTTGTGATGAATAATATTGGCCGTCTTTCCCTTCCATGCATGATGAATTGAGACATGTCTCATTCTTGTTGAGATAGAATTTCAGAGAGAATATGCATTAAGTAAGTTCATACAATTCACAACCATTTGATTTGTTTCAAAATGTGAATGTTTATAATACTATCTACCAGACTTGAATACAAAGCGGATACTTCTTGTTTAAACAGTCATACCGTGACCTATTTTCATAATGAAGACAGAGCATATTTTCACTAGCGCTTGTGTGAACTAATGAGACTTCAACTTATGAAATATTGTCATGGTCTGTTCATGGATTCTTAGTAATTGAGTCAACAAATACGCGATTACATGTTCAATAACAATAAATAAGCCGTTGATTTCAAACATGATTTTTAGGTGTCTTATAAATATGATAACTAGCAGTCGTTTGGCTTAGCGGTCTTAACCCGAGCCGAACACATGCGTTACTCAACATTACAGTGAGTACAGCAAAGCAAAAAAGCTTAAATAAATTTTAAAAATCACGGCCATAAATGGAAACGCATATATGTATTCGTAAGCAAGATTTAAACATATATTTAGGCTTCTTAAAATGTAAACCGTCCAGATGTACGAGGGAAGAGTTTTTTGAAAAGGAGAGATCATAGGCATAAATTGTTCTATTCTCTTTTAAATTCGAAATTTCGACGTTGTTTGCTTCGAAAGTTGGTCTATTATACAATATGGCGGATACTGAAAATCTAAAAACATTATCGAATTAAAACTACTGTTAATGTAAAAACGTCGTTTGTAGAAAGATGACACGCTCCAATTTTTGTCTTGCTCAATGAAACATAATGTCGAGTATTAAAAGGTAGTTTTGAATTGTGATTGTACTTATTAATTCCTATTTGTCTGTGCTTCTGTTTTCATATGATCAACAGTGACGTGATATGTATCGATATCATGCAATTTAAAAGAAGTCCCAATTGACGCTACTGAGAATAGTATAAGAACGTTTTGGGTTACCAATAAAACAAGCGGTAAAAAACACGTGTAATAAAAGGCTGATATTGATGTAGGTATTAACAAGTTTATGATATTGAATAAATTTTCACAAATACCGCTTTTATTATTTTAATTCAACTGAAATAACACAGTTTTCAGTGTACTGAATTTTACTTTATTACGTAGCTTATGTTAGCTGCTCATCATTATTTCTTATATCGCTTAAATAAAACAACCACCACGTTAATACAAATCAAACTATCTCTACAGTCAATCTGTGTATAATACAGTTTATGAAAAACATAAAACTGCTATGCTGTTTTACATGTATTTACATTATCGAACTCTGCTTGTCATTAGTTATATAACATACGGGTTTTACCGTTCAATTACTTTTTTACTTTTGCTTGTTGAACGTTCCTTAAAAGAAAAGTTGAGTTCTTTTCGCATTGAGTTTTTATTATTTCATTTTTATTTTCACGATTATCATGGCATTCAAACGTTTTTTAGAAAGTCTTCAACTGTTATGCAGTTCAGCAGAAATTAAATTAGCGCAATTTTCTTCAAATGACATGCATAATTGCGAAAGCAAATTGTAAAGTAAGAACCCTGTACGACGGAAGTAATTATAATAAATATAACCAATACAGCTTTGTGCGATGGATGTCCACACACTTATTCTTACGTTTATTGCACACGTATTATGAATAATTATTTACTTAGCTAAGCATTTTGCTCCGATTTATACTGTTATGGAAACATATTTGTAACAAACGTCACTTGTTTGCTAACAATTACATACAAAACGCAATTTTAAAGAACACGTAAAACATATAACTGCAAACACGCGAATGATTATCCATGACTACATATTCTTGTCCATGATATTGCTGCTTGAAGTTATTGCTTATTTACCCTGAAATGATATGTATAAAAATGGCTCGTAATATAATGTCATCTTAATACACTATTGTCATATAACAATACATACAGCGAGAGAGGCGTTGTGGTCTTTAAGTTCAACCGGTAAAACATTTTCCTTGATATAAACACATAAACACAAACTGTTTCACCACTTTTTCGGCGTTAAGGTTTACAAAATGTTCGTGTATATTTTTATCACATTTCTAGTAATACCATATACTATTCGAATATTGTGAGTCAAATACTGATCAACATTTAATATCAAAAAACAAAATATTCGAATCTAAAAATTCCTTGCCTTTAGTTAGCATTATGTTGGGGTTGTATCAGGCGCATTTTGCTGAGATGACTATCAAACCATATCTGTAGGGCAAAGCTTTACTCCACCAGACATTGGAGCTTATCATGTTGGTTTTAAAATCAAGATTAGTTTATATTCGATTTTATGCTCAACATTCAAAGAATCGCAATTGTATTTTCAGGTCACCCTAGAAAATCGATGACATAGAAAAAAAAATAAATGACAACAAATAAGTCTCATGAGATATCCGTTTCAGAAGAACTATATTCAATCGTACATCTCTGTTAGGTTTGCATTTGAAGTGGCATTTCCATTTCGTCCGACCATGAACGAATGCTACTATGAACCTTGTTTCTGCTCTGGTCATGAAGACCTAAACGAAGACGGTCATAGTGGTTATCTATTAGTAAAGGCAGAAGCACCCAGAGCAATCTTCTATTTCAACCGACGGTAAAATTCTTTGAAATCCAACGTGGCAATGGAATGTGGATTTCGTTCTCACAGGCGCTCGACCCAATATGTTATTTTCTCATTTTACTGAAAACAAAAACAACAACGCACGGTATTACACCACAAGTAAACAAATATTTACACGTTTAACAACAGATTGTAAAGAACACGAATAAATAACAGTTGCTGCAAGTGTGTACGAGGGACGATGTTCTCTGATGCTTGCACAACATAACATATCACATATGATGGTGTTGTCTTATGTTTTGTCATTAATTGTATTCTTATGTAACGTGTATGGAGCTTTTAATTGGGAAATGGTTTATTATTTATAACGTTTGTTTTATCTGTATGACAAACCATTTGTTTTAATATTCTTTTATCTTATTTTACGCGATATGGTAAATGAGCGAGAAATATCATTGAAGTTCAACTTCATCATTTCATTCTATCTCTTGTAAAATGATAAAGTGTGACAATTTCACAAGTGTTAAGCTTTGGGTGATTTATTAGATTTATTTATTAACACAATTTAAATCTGATCTAGAATATAAAGGTAAATATACAGAAAACGTTTCAGAATAAGCTTTTTTATTGAAAGTGATCACTTGTGTATGAAATATTGTGAAATGCATGCAGCACAAGATTGCACCAATGACGATTTAAGCTGCGGTTACCGTCTTGGAATGCAAAAGCAAAATAAGATTGAAACAGGTTGAAAGGCGGGCCGAACCTCACTATTGGTACAACCTTTATCACAAACAAGGCAATGTCGACAACACTTGATATCGAAGCTTTAAGCTTAAAGTTGCTAACAATAAAAACAATATACACAGAAATGACATTCAATAAAATTGCGAGGAATGTCTCCTTTATTTGAGAGCATCATAACGTACACGCGAGCCGGTCGCATCAAAGAAAATTCGTCATGTATGTTCAAATGTGTGGCAGAAGGCAAAATAAGTCCTTTTCACATGGGTCAACACGTCGTTTCATTCGAAATATGTCCAGGAAACCATGAAATCGAATTTATTAATTTAGCAGCCCCGTCGATCGTTATAAGCCGTTGCCAGATCTATGATGAAAATTTAACCTACAAATGTATAACCGGTGAAACTGTAAATGACGTGACACATCGTCGATACCTCACGTTTGCTAAATCGCAATTAGAGTAGAAGCCAGAATATTTCACTAAGACACCAGCCGGTAATGCCACTTAAGACAGCAGCCGGTAATGCCACGTATAATTAATGTAGAATGTGTATGTTCTCGATTACTTCATCCGAACTCAAGTTTCTAGTGATGAAGTTAATTACATACAGCGGTGTTTATTCCTGAATAAAAAATAATCGGAAATGTGTTTTTAAAACTTTTAAACGTTTTAAATACACAAATCTAAACAGAAGGGGTAATATATCTAGATTTGTAAAACAATTAACAAAGAAATGAAATGTTTGTACATATGTACGATAATACAGAGAAAAACGTTGATAAATTCTTGAAACATTTTTTGTTCGAATTATGCAACACGTATAGATAGATAGATTTATTTCGGCAAGGAATGCATACAAGGGCATTTACAACATGTACAAAATATAAAATATAACATACATGAAAATAAATATACCATTACATACATACCAACACCAAGGATAACACAAAAATGGGTAAACCCATATTTCCATTGTGGTCCTTTGAGCTGGTGGCATGACATAGAGTGGCACTTAAATATTAAACAAAATTACATCAATAAAATGACCAACATAATTTAAATAAATATATTAAATACTATGCATGTATATCACAGACCATTTTGATACTTAAGATATCACAGATATCATTATTAATTATGAGATCCTAAAAATACACTATTAAAAAATGTGTAAGAAATAAATTAGATATCACAGATAGCATCATTTATTACACCATCCTAAAATACATAGAAGAAAAAATGGAGAATGCATAACATTTTTGAAAGATAGGATCAATTTTGATAAAAATTGCTGACTAAAACTGATTCCTTAAGCCGAAAAAACAAACAATACACATAAAAAATTACAGATTTTCTAATAAATAATTTTTTAAAGATGACTTAAAAACAGGCAATCTGTCAATCTGTGTAATACTGGAGGGTAAATTGTTCCATAATGAGCATCCCGTGTAACAAAAGGACTTTGACCCGAAACCTTTGACCCTGGGGACAGCAAAAGCACCTTTTTGAGTTGACCTGGTCCTGTATGAATGAATAGAGGCCTGCGGGATAAAATGTTCTCCCATATAGTCAGGGGCCAAACCATTTTGAATCTTAAAAACATGGCCAAGAACAATCTGGTCTACACGTTTATTGACTGGTAGCCAGTTGAGCAAACGAAAATGTTCTGGCCCAATGTGTGCCCTTGCATCGAGACCTAGAACGAACCGCATTAACTTATTCTGGGTGGTTTGGAGCTTATTTTGTAACATTTTTGTGAGACTATGGTACCATATAGAGCAAGCATAATCAAAATGACATTGGATTAAAGACATGACAAGAAGTTTCTTGGTTTGCTGAGTGAGATATTCTTTTTTTCTATATAGATATTTTAACCTGGAGTTGGCCTTCTGAATGACTGAACGAGCCATGGTATCAAAGGACAAAGTTTGATCCAATGTAGCCCCTAGGTATTTGACTGAAGATGTAGATTCAATAATGGTACCATTACAAGAAATATCAAGAGAAGAGTTTGACCTGATTTTATGCCTAGAACCAAATAGAATAGACTCCGTCTTACCTAAATGCAGAGACAACTTATTGTCAACCAACCACTGACTAACCAGATGCAAATCTTCTTTCAATAACCTTTCAATATCAGATTTAGACTTACCAGACACCAGAATACCTGAGTCATCTGCATATAGGAGGAGCTTATTTTTAACCACAGCAGACATATCATTAACATAGATAAGGAAGAGCAGGGGACCTAGAATTGACCCTTGTGGAACTCCACATGATATTGGGGCTGTACCGGAATGAGTGCCTGAAACATCAACAAGTTGCTGTCTATCTGAAAGGTATGAATTGAACCACCTTAATATATCATCACCAAGACCTGCTGCACTTAATTTCATGAGAAGTATAGAATGATTTACAGTGTCGAAGGCCTTTTGGAGGTCAAGAAGAATCATCCCTACGAGATTACCTTTATCCATTTCCAACCTGATATAATCAGTCAGATGTATGAGACAGGTGTCCGTTGAAAAACCACTTCTGAAACCAGACTGAAATTTATATAACAATTTGTTAACCTTGAAGTATGACTCAACTTGGTCATATACAACCTTTTCATAAATTTTAGATAAAATACTCAAAATAGAGACTGGACGGTAATTACCAACAGAGGTTGTATCACTTTTCTTAAAAATAGGAACAACCCTAGCAGACTTGAGATCATCTGGAACAACACCCTGTATAAGAGATAAATTAATAACATGAGTAAGAGGTTGAGAAATAATCGAGGCCCCATCTTTCACAAAACGTGAGGGCATACCGTCTAAACCTGTTGCTTTATTAGAACTGAGCTGGTTTAAATATTTTAGTACTTGGTTCTCAGAAACTAAAGAAAAAGAAAAACTGTTAGCAGCTTTAACACCAATGCTAGCGTAAAAATTAATGACAAATGATTTTCCAAACTTAAGAACACAAGTTGGTAATTTATCAACAAGCTTTGAGGCAACTGTAGTGTAAAAATGGTTAAAAGAATCTGCAATAATTTCCTTATCAAAACATATATTTCCATCAATGTTGAGACAAATATTAGAAGAGGAAGATAATCCTTTCTTAGATGGTAAACCAAGATTCTTAAGAATAGACCAGAGTGACTTTGAGTCATTTTTGTTAGCTTCAAGAGACTCTGTAAAGAAGTTTTCTTTCGCTGTATCAATTAAGCATTTACATTTATTTCTTAATAATTTAAATAATTCAAAATTTTCAGCACTTTTATCACTTTTGTAATTACTAAAAGCCTTGTCTCTTTGCGTGATGGCCTCCAAGATGTCAGAATCTATCCATGGTTCAGTCCTTTGTTTAATTCTCATTTGTTTAATAGGAGCAATATTGGCGTCAATACATGTATTACTGTAATAATGAATGACAAGCACACATATTAGAGCATTCAGTCGTGCAAAGGGTTTTGATAATGTGAGTTTCTCACGAATGCTTCACTTTAAATAATACAAAAGAAGTCAGGATTTTGATTCCACACGTTTTCTCAGGCATTCATAATAACTGATTTAGTTTGTGCGAAGATGTTAAAACAATCATCTTAACACGTTAATAGACAGATCCGGGAAGTGTTTTGAATTTTCTCGAAGGGTATTTTCATTTGATTAAATTCGAGTCATCCGAATCACAAAACCACCTTACGTGCGGTATAGAATTAAATATGCGAACCTCTTAACGCGAGATTTCCCAAGCTGATTTATAATACTATAATGGCTTATGCAGAAAATGAATTACAATTTGATTGACAGATGTATAATCTTCAAATAGGTTCTCAATAAGTGTTTAAAGTGCAGCATAAAAACGTATTGCGTGTAGCAACATCCTAAAATGATTTTCGAATAAATGTGGGGTAAAGAGCTTATAATACTGATAGAAGTCCCAAATCATTGCTCAACACGAGCTTTCCAAGATAGTAACCGTGCAATGCAAAAACTAAACGTGGTGAAAACACGTAAATGCGAATGCATTTATATTTGTTCATAAACGTTTTTTAAAGAGAGCTACAAATGTATATAAACAAGGTTCCTATTCTGTTCCCGCCTTTATTGCAGCCTACAGCATAGGAGATCTATCCGAATATATCCTAATGCAACGATTCCTTTTCTTGTATGACAGTAATAAGCAATATATTTACACAATAGACAATTAATCATATTACTATTCGGTTGTTCACTTTGTTGGATTTGCGAACCCCAGACGATAAAAGCTACACAAATAACGATATGGATATGGAAAATGGTTGCCGGTAGGAGAAACACTGCGCTCCAAGCTACTTTAGAGTAACTCCAATTGAGTTAATCTTACATAGGAATAAGCATTACTTTGTTTGATAGGATGCGATGTAATTAAGGTGGCGCCTTGGGCATATAATTCAATTAATAGTTTTCATTTATGTCGTTTCCTTCAAACGAAACATGCTTCGCCAAATCTAATCGACCCCTAGTGTTGTTTAGCGTATGCCGGATGAATGTGTTTCTGCCATTTGCAATTGCATGCCATCATTATTAGGTAACGGTAGTGGTGACGATTAAAAACTAAAATTGCACGTTAAAAATGTCCACGTATTAATACGTTTGTGTGCAATTAAACAAGCAGTATTTGCCAATGAAATGTACTAATCTGCAGTTTGGCTTTTTATGCCCCCGGTAGGGTGGCATATAGCAGTTGAACTGTCCGTCAGTCAGTATGTCAGTATGTGTATATGTCAGTATGTGTGTATGTCAGTATGTGTGTATGTCAGTATGTGTATATGTCAGTATGTGTGTATGTCAGTCTGTCCGTCCGTCCGAAAAAAAACTTTAACGTTGGCCATAACTTTTGCATTATTGAACATAGAAACTTGATATTTGGCATGCATGTGCATCTCACGGAGCTGCACATTTTGAAAGGTGAAGGTCAAGGTCATCCTTTAAGGTCAAATGTCTTATATATGGCGTCTGTCCGTCCGTCCAAAAACTTTAACATTGGCCATAAATTTTTCACTGTTGAAGATAGCAACTTTATATTTGGCATGCATGTGTATCTCATGGAGCTGAACATTTTGAGTGGTAAAAGGTGAAGGTCAAGGTCATCCTTCAAGGTCAAATGTAAAATATATGGCGTCTGTCCGTCCGAAAACTTTAACATTGGCAATGACTTTTTCAATATTGAAGATAGCAACTTGATATTTGTCATGCATGTGTATCTCATGAAGCTGCACATTTTGAGTGGTGAAAGTTCAATGTCAAGGTCATCCTTCAAGGTCAAAGGTAAAAAAATAAAATTTCAAAGCGGCGTTCTCATGAAGCTGCACATTGTGAGTGGTGGAAGTTCATGGTCAAGGTCATCCTTCAAGGTTAAAGTTAAAAAAAAAAAAATTCAAAGCGGCGTTCTCATGAAGCTGCACATTTTGAGTGGTGGAAGTTCAAGGTCAAGGTCATCCTTCAAGGTCAAAGGTCAAAAAAATATTTTTTATTTCAAAGCGGCGCAATAGAGGGCATTGTGTTTCTGACGAACACATCTCTTGTTTAAAGATACAATGTCCCAATGGTCTTGCTAGGTTAGCGACAGTGCCACAACTTTGTTAATTGAACTCGTTATACCGTCTGCATGCATATCCTCAGTGTGTACAATATCCGTGTAATGGTATAAGCACGTCTTTAAAATTAATACGCATATGTTTTGGGCCATCAACTATCATATGTAAAACTTATTACAATTATAATATGGTACACATATACTCTGGGGATTCTTCCTAATGATTTGTGAAAAGCCTGTTAACATTTTCAAATTATATAGATGTTTTAAATGTCTTGTTTACTTTCTTTAAAATATCGTGCTTTCGTGTTTTGCAATCCATTTGCTTAGATTCTTATAGTCATTGAATGAGTGGATGATACAAATAAATGGTGATAACCTGAAATTTTCACTCAAACTCCAGTTAAAAAATAAAGATGGTCACTCTAGTCGGATTTGTGTAAAGTTTTGGGAATTGTTTTTATAGTATTGGTAGACAAACGCATCGTCAATTTCACATCCGACTTGTAAGACAATATATACAAATTATAAAGTTTATCAAATATAATGTTTCAGAGATAAAGATGCAGACACGATCTCTATTTTCTCTCATTAGAGGGAAACGGCAAAATCTGGATACGATTGATTTCGTTTCTAGAATCGCTACTTAGAGAATTATTTTTATTACACTTTACAATGTGACGCCGTCGTTTTCTTTTAAGCGTTGCACAGCAGGCTCAATGTATTTCACAGTCGGTGACTTGTAATGTGATTTTACATTACGTAAAATATGGGGATTATTATATAAATGATCGAAATAATTTCATGTTATTTCAAAATCTATTAAGGCATATTTATACTTCTTCATCAACACGCATGCATTTTACTGTTCAAAATGTTCCAACATGCAGGAATGAATTTGACCATCGGGGCAGGTATGGTCATGATCCATAATCTGGGCATTATAAATAAACCAAAATATGAGTATAATTAAGTTGTACCGCTTATATGGGTCATTTGATTTGAAAATATGATTAATTAAATATACATCAGACGTTTCTTTTCAAACTTGTTGTTTTATTTCGTCACCTGAAAGCGAGCAAAGCTTTATATTAACTTTTTTAAGTATTTGTATGAGTCTGTATGCATATTTTAAATACGTTGTTATATGAGTTCTTCGCATATTTTTATTATTCGCTATTTATTGTACAACGTTTTATGGTGGAAATTATCTTTTCCGCGAATTTTAAGTATCATCCCGTTTAGTGGCCAAACAATGCCCGGGTCATGTCATCAAAATATTTTAATTCGTTGTAAATTTAATAAAGCCACAATTGTAAGAACCGGTCCGTGTTATATACTTATATACGCTAATTAATTATCCGATTTAACAATATGGTCGTTAATACATTACGATTGGCGCATGAAGAAATACAAACAAAACACACAAGTTTATTTAAAAACCTTTACAAGCTGGAAAATGCTACAAGTTTCAAACCCATTTTGGTTATCGACATGTTGTTTTATCTGTATCCACATATGAATAAAACACTTGAAAGTTGGTTTAAAATAAAACACATTTTTTTTATAAACAAGTAAATACGCGTTTTGTTTTATACGCAACGCCCTTAAAATATTCATCTAGCGCCGATCTAAATAAAAACAACACTACCCAATCAAATACATGTAAATATATCTCTCTGACAAATTTGTGTTATGACAAAAACTTATATGTCGCAGTTCTTACAACGTTACTTTATATTTAATTATTTGCTTCTGACAGCATTGGTCTGTACACAGCGAGCTCAAAACATAACTCTACAATACATCCACACGCCGTATATTATTTCTACAAAATCACTCTACGAACGAGGAAGGGATATAGTTATGCAAAACAAACATAAGTGTTTCGATCGAATTCAGAAACACAGTATAAATGAACATTTTGAAACATAAAAACAAACAAACAAACACGTGAACCTGTGTTAATTGATATGCTTATGCATCAGTGGGATTTTAACAAAAAAATTGAGAACGTTAGAGCATTCGTGTCCTTGCGGATACAATAATGGTTATATATATATATACCAGTTATATTTTAGACTTGTCTACTTATTCAATCACGAGCAAGTTGTTCATTGAGTAAGGAATGGATGATTAATTGTATATTTCAACGATGTTTTGTTACCCTTTTGAATGCTACCGAAATACTTATAATTTCAAATAGTAAGTGTTTATTATGTGTGTGATTTAAAAAGTATGTTTTGAAAATATTTGGCAATAATCAAGTGCATCGAACATGCATGATTTTTACGATGATAACTCAAACGATTGGAAATATTTAACTGGATATGTTCGTTTGTAAACGGAAAGAATCATATTCTCTTTACTTGTGGCATAAAATGTGCGCAAAAGAAACAGCGATCAAAGTCAAAATCTGTCAGGAGTGGAGTCTTCAAACCACCTATTAGAAAGTAATACTAATATCAAATAACCCCATCTATAACTACATTGTGCCATTATATTCCAAACACAATTGTCTGTCTATATAAAGTTTACTTAGCCTATGCGTCTCAATTTAGACTTTGGGTATCGTTAGTTTAGAACAAATGAATGATAACACACGTCGATCAAGGCCAATTTACGCTAGATGTGAGTTTAAATAAATATGCCAATAAATTAGAAGATTTCAGTGAGATAAATTTGAATGTTGAAATGATTTTAAATTTGCCAAAAGTTGAATGTCAATGATAGTATAAGAACGACGCCTATTGTGTAAGCAAAATTGTTGTTAATGTTCTTTACAATAAGTATATTTCTGTAATATCTGTTTGTTGTGTGGATTATAACACTGAAAGAATAACAAGTTAAATACATATTATTTAATTAAAAAGTATAAGAACCGTGACTCTTGTGCAGTATCTACACAACTATTGTCATGTTTTATTTCATGTCAGAAGCATTAATGCAGAAGTATTTCAGAGTTAAATATGTGCTTTATTAATTTCTGATAAAAAAAGGGAAAATAGAAATTCAAAGTTCAAATAATGATAATGAGCTCAAAGAAGTTGAATAAAGAACATATATAATATCTCACTATTTCATTAGTTTTTGCTCTAAGGTCTTTACATATTTTAAAATAAAAACAAACTTGCCTGCTTCCCCAAAGCACTCATGTATAGTTAACATTTTTTGTGAAAATCATACTTCAGGTGTCGGCACTTAAAATAACAGCACATGTTTAGTTTGTTTAATCCTGTTTATTTGCTTCAACCGTTAACTGGACAAGATGACAATCAAAGCAAACACAGCGTTTTGTCATTGTTAACATTTAACACGATTTTCAAGCAGTATGCAGAACACGGACTACATAATATATTACATATATTATAGAAAACACTTTATAAATGCAATGTCACGGAAACAGACTTGTCGATATTTCTATCTTTATCTCTTAAATTGTCAGTCATGATGTTATTTTTATTTTGTTAATCTTCTGTTTTCAAATGTATACCTGTAAAATGGAATTCAAAGCAAGTTCAGTTGAATGTATGATGAATAGTTCTTTTGTCTACGATCTTACTTTATCTTTAACATCTTATCTTGACATTACAGCAGACATTCCTGAGTTAATCAAACGAAACATTTTACCGACAAATTAAATATGTCGTTTATAAAATGGATGTCGTCATGACGCTGATTTATTGTTTTACATGTCTTTTATATTGCTCAATAGCTAAACGTTATATATTAAAAACCAGTCTCTTTTTGTGGCATGAATATATAATTATGCTTGCATAGTCAATCAAAATGAATGTTTAAAACATTACTTTCACGCTTTATTCTTTTTGCTCGTGTTATTTAATTGGGCCGTTATAATTGCTTGTGTGTTTAATGCTTCATTTAATATATAAATATGAAACTTTACCGTCATTAACATTAGAGAAACCTTCAAATAGAATTTGGTCGTCGTGGTGTTATGGGTGTGATGTCCGACCAGCGATTGGGACGTCACGGATTAAATCCCCTTTGTGGGAGCGTTCTTTCGATCACGACCAATGATATCAAGCACCAATGCCCCCAAGACTTCCTGTATAGTCAAAGTTCGTTGATGGTCCAG
Organism: Dreissena polymorpha; assembly: GCF_020536995.1. NCBI lineage: Eukaryota > Metazoa > Mollusca > Bivalvia > Myida > Dreissenidae > Dreissena > Dreissena polymorpha. The sequence goes on from NC_068370.1 coordinate 32,153,890, forward strand.
AGGAGCCCTGTGGAAGATGGAGAAGGGCCTTTGTGTTACCAATTTTTGAAGTGGCAAATGGCAAAACAGTGCATAATGTTAATTTTAGCACAAACTATTAAAATCTTACGCATGTATTTAAACTTAAAATAGATTTAATTTATGAGTAAGTTTTGCATTCACGTGTCTTCAGATCAAATGACCCGTAGAAATGGTGTTAATGAAATGTTCGGACAGAACAGATCCATCACAGCCGTGGCACAGTCTCGCCAGGAGCGACGTTGATTTACCGGTACAAGTCAGTCACGGTTTCGAGATCTCATAAGCAGATCAACTTTGAGAAAGCGCAGTATAAGCTGATGTTACGCTCGCCGCGTGTGGATAAAGACATATTGTCGAATGACTTTAGTCATTTTTGAATTAAACCTGATTGACAAAGCCAGCTAACAATGACTTGTTTTTCACAAAACGGCTATGACATTTTATATTGTGTGTGTGTGTGTGCGTGCGTGCGTGCGTGTGTGCGTGCGTGCGTGCACGCGCGCGCTCGCGCGTGTGTGTGTGTGTGTGTATGATCTATACTCATCTTAATACCATGTATATATCACTTGTATATGCATAATTAAACTACTCCTTATTGCGAACACCGAAACGCTTAATATGTAATTATACAAAAATATCATTTGTTCTACCAGTAGCCAGTGTGATTAAACAATGGGGTTTCATTAACAATTCTAGTCCCTCGTTTATTAAACAACGAGGTATAATAAATCATTCTAGTCTTACATGTTCGTTAACATATTGTTACACACTGGTCATTATTAACATACATAGAGGCAAGTTCCGAGATGTTTGGAGTAAAGCCGTCAACTGATAATGACATTTCGCATTATGATATAATTATTATAATATAATCAGCATTTTCTCAGGAAATCTACCTTATGAAGCTCGTCTTCCGTTATTTGCTAAACCACATCAGCTTAGTTTCCTCATCTAAGCACTGACGATCTGTAAAATTTGATAACATGAACATAGTAATCTATTTTGTTTAAATCACCGAACATTTCAAACATAAGAGCAGATACATTAATAGCTGCTAAAATGCAGGTCAAAATAATTAAATATTAATTAGACGTATATAATTTGAATAACAAGACACGAACACAAATATGAATGCACCAATATTAATCGGTTATGTTTATTTAAGTATATTCAAAAAGTATGTGTTCATAATTCTCATTTTAGTGTTAATCATGTTAAAGATAAACTAATAACTTAGGTCAGAAACACATTGGGTTTTCTTTTGATTGTAAGTAATATGTACGAATGAAACTTACTACATGATAAGCGCAATGAAAATGTATTTCCGTTATGTATATTGCGAAGAAATGTTATACAACTAGCTATAAAATACAACGTACGAAGTCAATAGCGACTTAAAGTCAGTTTAGAATAAAAAAGACAACACCATTTAATAAAAGATAGTAGGCTTACATAATCATTGATGAGAGTTAATTCGTCGGTCTGTAACTCTTTCTGTGAGTTTGTATGTACTTAGGTACACAATTATCCGAAAGCCTTCTTCTAAACTTTTCAACGTACACCATTCAGTCGTGCAGGCATTTTTTTCATGATCCTCATAATATGAGGAATATATTCAAGATGGAATTTTTATCGTTTTGCGTATAAAATATAAACACGTTATGCTTTGTTGTAAATTCAAGATTTTTATAACAGTAACTAAAGATTAAAATAGTAAAAATTAGAGATCATAGTAAATTTTATGTGATATATTTGGGGTGGGTCTACCTAGTTTCCTCAAAACATGACCCTGAGTGTATAACCTTCCAAAACCAGGTGTATAATTATTTCTAAGACTTATTATAGAGTGAAATTACTTCAAAACCGTATTTCTAAACCATTAGACCCAAAGATTGAGAACATGCGACGCCTTGAACATTCATCACATCACACCGGTGGCCCATTCACGTTGGAACAGTACTGCATTGATAGATTATTCCTTTTCTGCTTAACCATTACACAATGAAATTCAATGTGTTGTAAATCATATGCATTCGTCATTAATGATTAACAGTTACGAGCATGGTATCCGCAATATAATAATGCTTTATTCTATGAACTTGTCTCTGATATAAAACATGACAGATTTAAAGAAAATAATTTACTCTTGGTGTAATAACACGCACACTTCTGAAAATGTGGGAATGAAACGCTCACTTTTGAAAATATAGTAGTGGACAAAATTATTTCAAATTATTTGTTCGGTTAATGTTCAGTTTGTGCAAAAAGTTATAAGTACGCACCTAATATCACATAATATAATTGTTTGATGATATTTGTAATGTTTTCGTCAATACCTTAAACTATAACATAACATTTCAAGGACAATCAATTCGTTAACACAATTTTTTACCCTTGGTTGAATAAACCTACCTCTTGACTTGGCTAGGCGTTTTCTATAATATGACCCGTTATCAAAATGTTTAGTTTTTGTAAATGCCATATGCATATATTTTGACCATTAACTTAATAAAAATATATTGTGCTAGATGACACAGCATGATAGAAATTGGTAATAGAAATTGAATTGTTCCTTTGATCGCCAATAATGTTTCTTGATAAAATGGAAAAAACGACACAACTCGTTCAGTGACAAGAAACTTAAATTACGTTTTATGTCACGTTTAGTGAGATGACATGCATGTTTTGTACATATTTATTTTTTAACAAACTTTATTTTATACATAAAAAATGAATTTAAGGAAGTAATACAGTTTCTATCTCAAGAAATTTTACTTTGCGTATGCCTACCCACGTTAATTAATACGCAATTGAATTCTGTATAAATTTGCATATCACATTTTTTAAGTTTCGTATTAAAAGCGACAGTTATACATTATTTTACATATTACACGTTGGCTTAATACTGACAAAATTAAACATAAATAATACAATCTAAAGGTTACCCATGCATAAAGCTGCACTTCACCACAAAATGTCAAGGTATTACCAATCGTACATAGCATCATATGCATGTTGTAATGGAGACACTATCCACATTCCCACCATTAGCATCCATGTTACAATAAGCACCAACAGAGATGCCAGCTACTTTCTGGGCTTCAGCAGAATTCAGGACTGATTGGTTCACAAATGTGGAGACCTTCGAACCCGTTTTCAAATCCTCGACAGCAATGTTAGTTATATCCGGAATCACTGTACATCGAATTGTAATAAATTCACACCATGTTGTTTACATGATTTGAATTATCCCTTTTAAGTTTAATACTGACGCCTTTTAGGATTGTTTGTCCTGAGAAATAAACAATGTTGAGGACAAAAAGCACGTTTTTACAAATAGACGAATCCCTGAATCTAAATTATCGAACATGAAAATATGTGTTGCACGATACATATAATGAAACGTTCAAACTGTAGACAATATGACCTTTTTGTAAAAGAATTGTATTTTATGCGCAAAAAGTCCAAATACAAGTTTGTCTAACTTTGATCTGTTGTTCTAAGATCGAAGGCTGGCTTTGACTCAAACTTGACAAGATGGAAATTGCCTCTGGAAACTGTTCCAGGCAATTCTTTCACATAACATCTGAGAAATGTCCAACAACTTAATAAAAAGTAACTAAACTGCAAGTCACTGTGTAAATATATTGTGTCAATACGGCACAGACATTCTTGATATATAATACAGTTCTAAAGTTGTAAAACGTCGTAATTCATAAGCTACAATTGATAAGAAGAACAGAACAGAACAGAACTTTATTTCGACTTGGACATAGTACATCGTCTGTCTTAGCCATGTTATATTATACATTTCAAATGTCACGTGAAATAGAAAAAGAAAAGTGGGTGTACAATAATAATAAGTGTACATAACGTATTACATGACAGTGGTTGGAAACTCATTGTTAAAACATATTATTGTGACAGGTGGCAATCTATTATCATGCTGTTTATATTTATGTAAAATAAACCAAAATGGAGAGTGGATTATCTTACGCATATAATGTGAATGCATATGCTAATTATACTAATACTAATAGGCAGTAGAGTGTTATTTGTTAATGGATATTACATGTGAATAAAGCATACCGCAAGAGAAATGTTTCTGCAATAAACTGCCTCCATTTAACAGCACAACAACGTTGATTTTTGTATCACATTCTTTTTTTTGTGTTTGCAACCCGCCTGGTCTTTTTATGCACTTTCATTTTGTAACAAAATGTCAACAGCCGTGACGTCATGAGCGAAAATACTTTTTTCAAGCGAGTTAATTTAACTAAACTTACTGCTTGAGTTAACAAAACTTAAATCAATGAACACATTAACATGTAGTTTTTAAATAAAAATACACACATGCATTTCGTGTGTTTAGTTTTTTAATTAAAAGCACTCATTTATTACGTTGTTTAAGTATTATTTCCGGACTTTTACGAACATATCTCATTAGGTCCCTACTGCCTTAAAATAAAAGTATGTGCTATATTCGACTTGAATCTCAGTAAATTTGTAGTATCACATGTTAAGTTGTATCTGACTAAGCCGCTGGTTTGCCAAATTCAACATTTTTTCGACCTCCTACCACCAAATTACTTATTGTAACACAGATTATAGTTATATTTCTGTCGAGTTCTACGAACTCCCTTAGCAACCTTCATCTTCATGGTTGGGACTTTTCAGCGTGCCGACAGTGCGTGCAGTTTGTGAAACAGTATACAGAGTTATTCCCCTCACGGCAGGATCCTGCGTTATTGACTCTGCAAGTGTTTGAGTATACATTTTTTGTGTTTTGGCATAGTTTCAATAAATTAACTTCCAGCTTGTCACGGGTGGAAGACATTTAATGCACTTTAATATCCCGCGGTACTCGTGGGAATATGTGTAATACACATGATCCTAGCCTTGACATGTCAATACCAAACCTTTTTAGAAAATAAGTTGTGCAGTTAAACTCTTTGGCGTTTGTATTTGAATAAAGAAACATTAGCATGCATGCTAAATCTAAAAATATAATGATGTAAATTTCCAATCCTAGTTGTTCAGAAAAAGACATTATTAAATGAGACAAGAAAGAACATAGATCACAAAAAAAATTAGAAATACATTCCTTATATTGATATCGTTCGTATGTTCCATAATGAAATCATGCGTATATCGATTTACTTACGAAATAAATTATACGTGCGCCCTTAGACGTTCTGCAGTACGTTTTGTACATGCGAACCACAACTTCAAAGGTACGTTCATGCTTTTGGGGTAAACTATGGGGGAACAAATTAGGAAAGACATTTCTCATATTGATGTCGTTCGTATGTACCATAGGGAAATCATGCGTTTATTGATTAATTTATGAAATAATTAATAAACTTGTACTTAGACGTTGTGCAGTACATTTTGTACATGACTTATAAGGTACGTACGTGCTTTTGGGGCAACTATTTGTCTAAACATGGACATAGATAGGTATGCTTATGCAATATGGTCGTTCTTATTTATTCTAAGTTAATTCATTAGCATCTTAAAGGGGCCTTTGCACGTTTTTGGTAAATTGATAAAATAAAAAATACTGTTTTAGATTCGCAAATGTGCATTGTAGTTATGATATTTGCGAGAAAACAGTAATTCCGAACATTTACCATGCTCTAAAATATCCATTATATGCATCTTTTGACGATTTAAATACCAGACAGTTATAAAGCGTTGCAACGCGAAACGATTGAATAATTTGGAGAGTTCTAATGTTATCGTTATATTTTGTGATACTACGAGGATTGCGTATATATAGTATAAAAATACATCCCTCATTGTGTGAGCACGGATGGTCGAGTGGTCTAAGCGTAGAATTTTTACTCAAGGACTCCAGGGGTCAGTGGTTCGAGTCCAGTTGAGAGTTACTTTTTTTCTTCTTTTAAATTGTATTATTGTTTTCTTACTGCAGCTTTTTAGATCCAATGTTTACATTTATCAATATAAAGCATTTAATGACAAACTTCAATACATGAAAAAATATGTGAAAAGCCCCCTGTAACTTAAAACAAAAACTCCAAAACGAATGAGTACGAAGCATAACAGTCAGAACAAGCAAGCCATTGATGTACAACATGAAATGAACACAAGCTAACAGTTTAGTTTAGATTGCAACACACCTAAACAATATTAGACTGGATAGTTTCTTAAAATACATTTTTCGATTTCAGTTATTAATCACTTGTGTAACTTGACGTAGTTATCATTAATAATGTACAGGAATATTAACCTCGTTAATATTTATCATTGCTAATGATATATGTTAGAACGACGTTTGTTTGTCTATGTAATATAAAGAAGTGAAACTCCAGCTGCTGGAGCAGTATTGAATTTTCATTAAAAACAATTAGTTGGTCCTTTATTTAAGGCAAGTGACCGATTGCCGTAACAGTACACAAGGTTTCTTAAAAAATAATAAAAACACAAAATCGCCACCAGCCTCTGAAGGCTGAAAGTATAACAACATCGAAGATATGTACGGGGATACACGCTACTGCATCCACGCAGCACACATCAAACAGTTGTGCAATGCAATATAAAGAAGTGAAACTCCAGCTGCTGGAGCAGTATTGAATTTTCATTAAAAACAATTAGTTGGTCCTTTATTTAAGGCAAGTGACCGATTGCATTAATTATAACTGTTACCAAGAAAATAAGCAATCAAAATTTAAACTTTAGGACATCATTACAATTTATTTATATGCTTCCATCTACAACCGTCGTAAAACCAAAATCCAGACAATTCTTGTATACAGCAAATTGAAAAAAAATGTAGTTCATATATAAAAATTACGGAATCTTACATACTCATATAATTAATGATCGATAAAAGAATGGATTATATTTAAACTCGAAGTCTTTGATACAAATCAAACTGGAACACAAAATGTAACTTAATTTAAAAAAGCACACAAAAACTAAATACAATAAATTATTAAAATGTATAAAAATGAAGAAAAAAGCCGTGAACGTTGATACACAACTCAGAATTTGTATGGTCAAACATTATGTATTTGGTTTTGAAATTCTAAAGCTGATTAAAATGTATAGTAATGTAATTTCGTGCAAACGTATAGAACAAAATTGTGCACTTACAGTAACATGTATCTAATAAGAATAGGAAGGTAGCTGTTTTGGTTCTTATTTTGCTTAAAATGCTCTTTACCATTCACAAATGCTAAAAACGGCTTAACATGTATATAGTTTGGTTAAATATCTTGTAATCGAGAAAATATGAATAAAATTATGTTAAAGTTATGTATTTTTATGTTAAATGTCAATGCAACTACCTTCTGCTCTAGTGATAATTCTTTTTATATCTGTTTCGTATGAATTCCATACCCTGCATATACCCAGAGAATGCTTTGACTGACCGCATTTAGTAAACTTAGCTTTAAAAATAAGTATTGCAGATTCTTTAATATTTAGCTAATCGTAAGTATATTTAAAGCCAATTTAATTAAAAACTGCGTTAATAAGAAATCCAACGGATTGCTTACCGTTAAAGAAAACATTCATAAGTCTAACCATTTATTTTTCTTTATATGTAAACATTTCTATTATATTACGCTTTCACATGCACAATGTACTAAGATGAATTTGGTATCATTTAAATAACACGTATATGGTTTAAAATTTTAGTACTGAAATAGATATTGCTGCTACACAAGCAACTTTCGGCTATCATCCTGAATATGAATTCATGATGTAATCTAGTATAGTGCAGACCAGTCCGGTTCTTGTTCCGGATGGCATACCGGTATACCGAGAAAATAAAGAGAACTTCTGAAATAATGCACGTGTTCCACAACAACTTCAAGTTGAACAACACAGTTTTGAAAATATCTGGTTCATTTATTGGTCGTTGGCGACGTTTCTACCAAATCATATTTAATAAGGACCTTGTCACATAACGAACGAAACGCATATACATATTTTCTGACGGAACGCTTTTGGTGCTGTCATTCCCACTATATTTATTCTGAGTATACATTATGATATTGAAGTGGCCAAGATTGACGAGCACACATGCTCAAGGCAACCAGACATAGCAAATAATTATTGTGCGTTTTGGTTTAAAACGCACGCATGAATGTTACATTTAAGTCAGTGCCAAGAAGGAGATGGAGATGTTATTCATGCCAATTAATTCTAGGTAGTCGTGGAGACATGTAGTTACGAGCAACTCAAATGATATATGAATAACAGATTGGTAAGGATTGTGAACGTATCTATTTTATTGCCAGTGAAATAGTGAAATCATTATCGTTGTTATATATAAATCTTATTAAATACTTCTTACTTTAATATTCATTTCGAGTTATATATCATGTATTAGACAATGTTTGTTTAGAAAAATAAGACGATTTATTAACGCAATCAAGATTGCCTTGCAGAATCTAATTTTTAACAAATACGGTAAAACAATATCAAGAAATATTCCGATATTTGAACTTTTTTCTCCTTGCACTAAGCTTATAAATTAGGCTTTTAGACGAAGTGAGACATATTCGCCGAAACCCAATATTACCAATACAAAGAGGCTGAATATTTACAAAGGCATCAATCTTGTTTTGCTATACATTGTAGGTGATTTTGACAGTTTGCGTAGAGGTTCACCTTCATGAAATAAACGTATTTTTCGGATGATCTAAAATGTGTTTTTCTTGTTTTTGAAATTAAGGGTATTTTTCCGTTTTGTTTAATTGGATCTAAATTGCTCAAGAGTAGTTATAATCAAGACAATATCCTAATCTATATATTCTACAGAGTCTTAAATACTCTCGGTGCACACATTGTACAGAAGTAAACACCTTATTTACACGTGTGTTTGTTATTGCTTCTCACTTCTACTATTATTACTACTACTTCTACTACTACTACTACTACTACTACTACCACTACTACTACTACTACTACTACTACTACTACTACTACTACTACTACTACTACTACTACTACTACTACTACTACTACTTCTACCTCTACAACTCCTACTACTACTACTACTACTACTACTACTACTACTACTACTACTACTACTACTACTACTACTACTACTACTACTACTACTACTACTACTACTACCACTACTACAACTACTACTACTACTACTACTACTACTACTACTACTACTACTACTACTACTACTACTACTACCACTACTACTACTTCTACTACTACTACTACTACTACTACTACTACTACTACTACTACTACTACTACTACTACTACTACTACTACTACTGCTACTACTACTACTACTTCTACTACTACTACTACTACTACTACTACTACTACTACTACTACTACTACTACTACTACTACTACTACTACTACTACTACTACTACTTCTACTACTACTACTTCTAGTACTACTACTACTACTACTACTACTACTACTACTACTACTACTACTACTACTACTACTACTACTACTACTACTACTACTACTACTACTACTACTACAACTACTACTACTACAACTACTACTACTACTACTACTACTACTACTCCTACTACTACTACTACTACTACTACAACTACTACTACTACTACCACTACTACGTCTACTACGTCTACTTCTACTACTACTACTACTACTACTAGTATAAGAAAATAAAAACTATGTTAATGGCATTGTATTGATGCCTTCAGAGATGTAATGTATAAGAAAACGCAGCCAGATATTATAACTATTATGGGTAAGCTCTTCAATAAATCTCCAGAAGAAGGTATTTGTCCTGAATCTCGGGGAAAATTATTATAGCGCATATCTTAAAATCGGTTTACACACATGAGTCAAGTTATTATTGGGGAATTTTATTAATCGATGTACTGATAAAATGTTCTCTTGCACAAAAAATGAACAAATACATTTGTGGGTGAGTGGCACTTATATAATTGAATAATCGCGAGCACGATTAATAATTTACAACTCCTTTTGTTTTCAAAAAAATACATTTCAAAGATCTGGGCCATTTATTTGTGCACACGTTCATTCCAAATGACATTTGACGGTGCGTTCCATATTAAATTGTTTCCGAACTTCAATGAAAATGGATAAACAGTTCTATATTAAAATAACAGGTTAAAGTTAAATCAAAATTGCGCGCGCGCCTAAAAGTCGATGATGGCGCGTTAACGGATTCATTTAACTGTAACGTTGGAACCGGAAAGGAGATTTAAGCTTGTCGACCACATTTTCACCAGACATTAATGACTGAGTTATTTTTTTTTAACAAATTTAGGATTTGCAATTCATATAAATATGTAACGGCGGTCCGCTTCGTTATTACGAACACTGGTTTTTTGATTTGCCAACAATTGTAAATTGTTAATGTTTATGGATTTGTATGCCTCCCAAACCGTCGTGAAGAGCTGCTATAACGCAATAATCAGCACAGTCAAGGAAATCGTCATTGGCCATTAGGCAATTCTAGAAACTATTTGGTTTTTTATAACATAATGAAACATTTCAATTGTGTAAGGCCATTATTGCTGTCATATTTACTTTCGGAGGGGAAATTTCGGGCACTAAATATTGTGAAATGATTGAAAGGTCTCAAAATGGAATTATGTAAATACTTCTTCTAAAGGCGTAGATTATACAAAGAACTCAATCATGATTCTTGGGAAATATTGCAGTCTGCCATTATGTTTTAACTACTGTACACTATACATCCAGTACAACGAAGGAATATTACAACCAAGGTCGTGATATCCAGCTTAAAATGTTAGAAGCACCAGACGACATGAAATGGCCCGCATGGGCTACTGATATTCTTCCATTTCAAGTTTGGCTTTGGATAGTGGTGCGTAGCGCAAGATATCGGTGGCATTAACCTTTTGGTAATAATTAACAATACACATAGGCTGTTTAAGCATTTAAAATATGAACGTTGACATTGTATTTACATTAAGACAAGCACTAATGCTGTTAAGAAATTACAACAATTAACTTAGTTTTGAGCTCGGGTGAAGACTTTATTCCGATTTTTTAACAAACTATGAGCTATTCGTTGTTGAAAAGCGAAACATGCGTTCTTCGAATATCACATACTTGCCTAACAAAAACGAGTCATTTGTCCAATTTGAATAGTGGTCAAATGAGGCCACGTGAAATTTATTAATTTGATGAAAAAAAGCTAATGATGTTTGATAAAAAAAACTGCCTTTAATATCTATTAATTTATGAAAGAAATCGAAAATGTGTGCGTTAACATTATAAACATGTCATTGTTAGATTGTTTTGATGTTTTGTATTATATAAACTGTTTTTCGGAACTTATATGTACATAATACATTGATGGCGTTCAGTTGCGTTGTTCTTCAAGAATTTTGTAATATTTAAAATGCATTTTCACAAATCGCTAACTTTAATTTTCCATTTGGAATGTATAGGATTTAGCATTCGCTTATTGAACTATATATCTAACAAATGTAAATTCAAGAAGTAGTATAGATGTTTATGCCAATCGGGTAACTGATAAAATAACTCGAGTTAAAACAGCATGGGCGTGTCCCCAGTGATACTATGAGAATTGATGTAGGATAATTTGTCCATGAAACTTTTTGCGGTAATGAATTAAGAAAAAAGATAGGAAAAGTGCTTCAGCAAAAGATTTTATAGAAATTAAACGTGTTTGACGACATTACTATTGTTCATGTCTTAAAAGTACAGAAACAAAGATGCATTTTTATAGTTACTTATCATATACATATTTTTATGGCCGTACTGAAGACATTTATTACAGGCTTTATGATTATTCAATGACGAGACATATATCGGTGATACTAATGAAAATTCTAGACATCCGTGCTTGTATTCCATTTAATTTGTTAATTACATAACTTTTAACGCATAAACTATCACTAATCTTTGTTTATCTTTGCTTACACCACGCGGACATTTGAGATGACTATGCCAAGACATTTTTATGATTTCTTTTCTGCGTACACATACGCTTAGTTCTCTTTTTCAAATACATGTAGCATGACTTTTTGCGACAAAACGCAAAATAGTCTCCCATTCCGCTGTTCGATGTGCATTAACTGCCCATACGTAGTTCTTAGAGCCTATGAACAAATGTTTTTATCTGTGCGAATCATCTATTTGTTTCAGCCACGCTTTATTTGGAATGGCTATCAAGCCGGAATGGAGATTCCAACATCAATAATATTATGTTATATAATGTTAAATATACATATAATTGCAGAAATACCAGTGTGTAATTAACTCCTTTTAACATGGAGATATCTTAAGTTGATGCAATACATTCAAACACACATAAATACCAAAATGATTAAGGGACACTTCAAACTTTGCAATATACGAAAGTGAAATGCTGATCATTCTTTTCGTTTGGTTTCGTCGAATGTAACACATTCATTTAATTCACTGGAGGTTTTCAATTAAAAACAAAAGGGTATGTACTTATGTACTTGCGTACATATATTGTAGACGTCAACAGTTTAAACTTACATTCCCTTATTCTACTTTGGAAAATGATAAAATTAGTAATAATTACTACTTGACATTGAATAAATAATGGGCTCATTGGACATTATTTATCTATGTTTTATATCGCTTAAAATAAGTACAAATATAGTAATTCGAGGTTTAGTCACATACAATTATACAAACGTTCGTGTGAACTGAATATAAGGATTAATATCATAGAAATGTTAAATACAAGGCACCAGTGTACTAGGTAATATACGTCTTTTATTTAATTGTGAATAACACTCAGTTGATCTACAGTTCTTCTATTTTTTAAGAAGAAGTAATCCGCTGAAAAAAAATGCACTTAATTTACATCTTGCATTCGTCCTCACGATGCATGTTCTGATTGAATAATCCATGTTGAATCTCATACACTTCAAGAAGTCCTGACTGCTTAGGCAAATAACTTTGAGACGTTGTTTATTTTCGAAAACAAACAACAACGATGTACTTTAATCGCATTTATTGAGAGTTTGTATTTGTTTTACCGAAACCGATGACTACGATGTTAGAATAGAAATACATATCCGTTTTGATTTCAAGTTATAAGGTTGTAGGAATTGATTAATGGTTCTGGATTGTGTGTGTACATGCGGATATTATATAGAAATTGTATCATTGTGATTATTAGGTTACCTATATAGGGCAGCTTAAAACATCAGTATTTATTTTCCATTCTCATTCCTATATGTAATTGCATATATCGCATACATTGCGTTGGATAAGTAAGTTGTGCTATTTGTTAGGGATAAGGAAAGATAACGGACGTAAAAAAATGCTTCCCTTAACTAGTATACACCTTTGCAATGTTTATTGTATACAAAATGTACAATAGTGAGAGTTAACTCGTTCGAGTGGCCGATTTAAAGTTATAAAGTGCGAGGGCTCAGTTTTGTTAATACAGATTTCAAGTATATATTACACGTTTGTATACCGATACGTCTTCGAACAGTCTAAACAAATCGACACGTGCCCTTAAATAATGTTGATTACCGTAATTGCTCTATGTTTTCGGACACTTAAAAATAATTAAAAAATTTCGTGTCCGAAAATTTAGATACGAAAAATATTCACAAAATACAGGTGTCCGAAAACTTAGAGTCGAAAATTTTAGTGTCAGAAAAAAAGCGTCAATTGTATCGGTAATAGCACGCGCTTGTAAAATACCATGCCGTATAGTATAAATTACAGTCATATATTTTTGCACTTTATTTATTTGACAGAAAGTTACTGCAAGGTTGTACTTTGACCAACGAGTTCAAAGATGAGCATGTGATGTACCGATACTCGCTAGTATGAACCTGTAATTAACGCATTAAAAAAGCAAACTATGAATTCTTTGTTTGGTCATTTCCGATAATTGTTGTCTAACTCCTTCCATTGTTCGTAAAACTTGCAATAGGGTGCATCACACTTTGAAGCGTTTAGTATTTGTCACAGTGATTTTACTGAGAAGGGGTGGTACAATTTCGGTAGATAATTGAACTGTTAATTTTCACTACCCATGGTAATTGTCATAACGCTTATTATACTATCGGGCGAAACCATTGTTTAATACCAGCTTACAAGGTTATTTACCCAATAACGCAAATGTAATGGTCCGTTGCCTTCAGGCATGCACCTGCCATGTTTTAAGATGTTAATGTGGCTGTAAAACCCCTTGATCGAAGTGTCATTAGATATCGAAAACAGGACCGAAATTTGGTAAAATAACGCTGTTAAATATACTGTCCGAAAACTAAGAGACATTAATAATGGACTAAAACTCGTGTGTCCGAAAATTAAGAGTCACGAAAAATAATTATTTTTGCTAAAAAAAAGGGGTGTCCGAAAACATAGAGTAATCACGGTATGTCTTTTTCATGCAACAAGCACACTATATTCGTTCATTGTATATGACTAATAATTATTAATTAAATGTCATCGAGGACAATATACATAACATTGTAATTTAAATCCTTGTTGATATTAAGTGCATACAAACCAGCTTGTAATGAAGCTTGAACAATTACAACCATGCCCCTTCAAATAAGAACATTTTATAGCATACACATACATCGAAAGTTCAGGCTTAATATGTTATACATAACTTCGATTAATAAACTCTAAACTAATGGGTAATGTATATATACCGTAATCAGAAGTGATGGTGGTGGAACATACAAGTGATAACGTGTACATTGTTCTAAAACTTAAATGTATAATGGCAATATCAAGTTTAACGATTGTTGTTTTAAGGGTATGAATAATACGCAATACAAAGCGTACGAACAATACAGTACGGAAAAAGAAAATGCAAATAATGACCAGTAAAGGGAGAAGAAGTCTCGAATGAATATCTGCGTCGAGAAATGTGTTGCAATTTTCATCACAATCAGTCAGAATTAAAATCACGACATTTATTTCGGTATATATCAAATATATCAAATCAAGTCCCGCGAGTAAACAAATATTCACACGACTCACATCATTGTGTAAAGAACACGAATAAAGAACAGTTGCTGAAACTGTGTACGAAAGACGATGTTCTTTGATGCTTGCACAACATTACATATAATTTAAGATGGTCTTGTCTTATTTTTGTACATTTATTGTATTCTTATGTAACGTGTAGGCAGATTCTGTTGGGCAATGGATTTTTATTGACAACGTTTGTTTTATCTGTGTGAAATATCACTTGTTTTAATGTCATTTTATCTTATTTTATGCGATGTGGTAAACGAGCGTAAAAATACCATTGAATTCAAACACCATCATTTCATTCTAGCTCTTGTAAAATGATAAGGTTTGGTCATTTCATTATGGCTAAATGTTAAACTTTTGATGACTTATTAGTATTAAATTTTTATCAACCTGTTATAAACATTTATGTAGGTTATACATTCATATAGGTAAATAATTGAAATCTTTTCTAGAATATAATAGTAAATATAAACAAAAACGTTTCAGAAGAACCTTTTTTATTTCAAGTGACTACTTGTATATGACATATCGTTCAATGCAAACAGCACAAGATTGCACTTATGACGATAAAAGCTTCGGTTACCGCCTTGAAATGAAAAAAAGCAAAATGGGATTGAAACAGGTTGAAAGGCGGGACGAAGCTCACAATTGGTACCAAATTTATTACAAACAAGGCAATATGGATAGCAGTTGATATCAAATCATTCCGCTTAAAGTTGCAAACAATTAAAACAATATAAACAGAAATGGCATTCAATAAAATTACGAGAAATTTCTCCTTTATTTCACAGCAACATAGTAAAACCTTTCTAACAAATAAGGTAAAATCAAAAGCGCTTCTTTATAACACTCTGTCAAAACCCTGCATCATAACGTACATGAGAGCCGGTCGCATCAACGAGAATCCGTCATGTATATTCAGTGGCGGCTCAAATGTGTGGCAGAAGGCGAAATACGACCATTTCACATGGGTCACCACATCGCTTCATTAGAAATATTACCAGGAAACTATGAAATTGAATTTATTAATTTAGCAGACCCGTCGATCGTTATAAGGCCGTTGTCAGATCTATGATGAAAATTAAACCGACAAATGTATAACCGGTGAAACTATGCATAACGTGACACATCGTAAAAAAGTAGTGATTGTCGCTTAATACGTCACTTTTGCTAAATCGCAGCTAAAGTAGAAGCCATAATATTTCCATAAGACACCAGCCGGTAATACCGCTTATAATTAATGTAGAATGTGTATGTTCTCGATTACTTCATCCGAACTCAAGTTTTTAGTGATGAAGTTAATTACATACAGCGGTATTTATTCCTGAATAAAAAAAATCGAAACTGTGTTTTTAAAACTTTTTAACTTTTTAAATACACGAATCTAAACAGTAGGGGTAACATATCTAGATTTGTAAAACAATTAACAAAGGAATAAAATGTTGGTAAATATGTACGATAATACTGACAAAAACGTTGATACATTCATGAAACATTTTTTGTTCGAATTATGCAACACATATGGCGTCTATACATGTATTACTGTAATGATGAATGACAAGTACACATATTAGAGCTTTCAGGCGTGCAAAGGTTTTTGATAATGTGGTTTTCTCACGAATGTTTCACATTAAAAAATACAAATTAAGTCAGGATTTTGATTCCATACGTTTTCTCAGGCAATCATAATTACTGATTTAGTTAGCGCGAAGATGTTAAAACCGTCGTCTTAACACGTTAATAGACAGATCCGGGATGTGTTTTAAATTTTCTCGAAGGGTATTTTAATTTGATTAAATTCGAGTCATCCGAATCACAAAACCACCTTACGTGCGGTATAGAATTAGCTATGTGAACCCCTTAACGCGAGATTTCCCAAGCTGATTTCTAATACTATGATCGCTTATGCAGAAAATGAATTACAATTTGATTGACAGTTGTATAATCTTCAAAGTGTTTTAAGTGCAGCATAAAACAGTATTGCGTGTAGAAACATCCCCAAATGATTTTCAAATAACTGTGGGGTAAAGAGCTTATAATACCGATAGAAACTCCAAATCATTGCTCAACACGAGCTTTCAAAGATGATAACCGTGCAATGCAAAAACTATACGTAACGAAAACATGTATATGCGAATGCATTTATATTAATTCATAAACGTTCTTTTAAAAGAGAGCTACAAATGTATTTAAACAATGTTCCTATTCTGTTTCCGCCTTTATTGCAGCCTAGAGCATAGGAGATATATCATAATACACTAATGCAACATTTCCTTTTGTAGTATGACAGTAATTAGCAATATAATTTGACAATAGACAATTAATCATATTACTATTCGGTTGTTCACTTTGTCAGACTTGCGAACCCCAGACGATAACAGCTACACAATTAACGATATAGATATGGACAATGGTTGCCGGTTGGAGAATCACTTCGCTTTAAGCTACTTGTGAGTTATTCCAATTGAGTTACATATCTAACATAGGAATAAGAAATACTTTGTTCGATAAGATGCGATGTGATTAAGATAGGTATTAGCATTTTAATGGTCATAAAACGATTATGAGATGGCACCTGGGGCATATAATTCAATTAATAGTTTTCATTTATGTCGTTTCCTTCAAACGAAACGTGCTCACCCAATCTAATCGACACCTATTGTAAAGACTTTGTCCGACGTTGTTCAGCGTGTGCCGCGTGAATGTGTTCCTAGCAATTGCAATTGATAGGCATGTCATCATAAGTAGGAAACGGCAGTGTTGACTATTAAAACATAAAATAGCACGTGTAAAATGCCCACGTATTAATACCTTTGAATACAATTAAACAAGCAGTATTTGCCAGTGATCGGCTAAAATGTACTTATCTGCAGTTTGGCTTTTTAAATATACAATGTCCATAGTGTCTTGCTGGGTTAGCGACAGTGCCACAACTTTGTTAATTGAACTCGTTATCACGTCTGCATGCCTATCCTCTGTTTGTAAGAAAGACGTGTAATGGTATAAGCTCGTCTTTGAAATTAATTCGCATAAGTTTTGGGCAATGAACTATCATATAAGGTTAAACTTATTACAATTATAATATGGTACACATAGCTCTGGGGATCCTACCTAATGGTTTGTGAAAAGCCTGTTATACATTTTCAGATTATATAGATGTTTTAAATGTCTCGTCAACTTTCTTTAAACCATCGTGATTTCGTGGTTTGCAATTTCGTTGCTGTGGTACTTATAGTCAGTGAATGAGTGGCTGATACCAATAAATTATAATAACCTGCTAATTTCACTCGCACTCCAGTTAAAAAATAAAGATGGTCACTCTAGGCGGCTCTATGTAAAGTTTTGGGAATTGTTTTTTTAAGTATTTGTAGACAAACTCATCGTCAAGTTCATATCCGATTTGTAAGACAATATATTTAAATTATAAAGTCAATCAACTATTAAATTTCAGAGATAAAAATGCAGACACGAGATCTCTATTTTCTCACATCAGAGGTAAACGGCAAAATTTAAATAAAATTGATTTCGTTTCTAGAATCGCTACTTATATAACAATACTAATTTTTTATTGCACTTTACAATGTAACACCGTTTTCTAGTTCCCGTCGTACTAATACTTTAGTACTTCAGGCAACCGTGGAGAATGGCAGCGCACTACGTATGTATTAATTATCGTAAAAATATTATAGTTTGGAGTAAGTGAAAATCATTCAAGCTTTTGTTAAGGTTTAGTTATAGGTATCGATCCGTCTATTGTTTTTTTTCGAATCACTTATGAATTATTAAAAAAATGATATTATGCCATGTTTACCCAATTCGGACACAGCGTCTTTCGGATAGTTAATGTGTACACAATTGCACAAGAGAATATCTGTTCAATGTACGTAATGTATATGATGAATATTTTTGGTCAACAATAGCAAATGCACATTGTATATATAAATAAATTATATATATATATATACATCATTATCATTACTGTCGGATTCAAATATACCTTACCAAGAAAGGGTAAATAACTAAATAAATCCATGTACCTGTATGTTGATTATCTCAGGTTATTAAATCATGCATAACAGGATACGTTGCAATGGATTTAATCACAAAAACAGCAACATTGATCTTAACTTAATTTAAATCATAACAATATTTGATCAGAAATATGATTTAAAATGATTTGAGCATGTAAAATGAATGACCAGAGAAAACTAATCAATTTCTTCAAATGTACTTTTTACAGTACATTACAATAAATTGTTGAAAGTATGATATGTGCTTTATCTTGTGACTTTACAAACATCGTCTTATTTTTTCAGCACATGTCCGAAAATTGGACGAGCTGGAAGAACGGGCACAGATGCACAGACCATCCTGTACTTTAACCAAGGAGACTTGGGGTCAACATCAATGAGGAAAGACATGAAAGAATATTGTTTAAACAATTCAATTTGCAAACGTGTAATAATAAATTCTTTCTTCGGATTCCACACAACGGTTAAACCACTTGTCTGTTGCAGCATTTGTAATTCTGATCTGGAACTGGGATGGCAGTTTGGAAATCTAAGAGTTGTTTGAACAGTGTACTGCAGTTCTCTACTGACTGGATACGCTTAAGTGTGCCCGAAAGGATATTTTCTTACAAAAAAAAACACAGAAATAATCTTAATAATGATTATTTGTTAAAGATGCTGTTATTTTATATTGTGAATTAAATAATTTCATCCTAAAATATTGACTTTGACTTACCGGTCCTGGGGGCCGTTTCATCAAACATCATGTGACAGATTTAGAATATGATGCATATTTCAAAAAAACATTATTATTAAACATGAAATCATAGTATTGCTAATTTCGATTTATTGATACATTTCATAATGTTCTTACCCATGGTCCAAATTTTGAGTGCATGTTGTTTAAAAGCGTTTATATGTTCAATTTTCCAGTTTTAATTGTATATTTGAATTGTCGTACGACCTTTGATGAAACAGTCCCCAGCATCTTTAAAGTTTTTGCTTCATTATGATATACCGGGAAATATGTACGAACTTTTTTCTTAAAGTACTTGCTATAAAAAGAAAAAAAAAGATTTAACAATATCTCTTTCTGATCGTTTCCAGCTAAACATTGCCATGTAAGCAATTAATATGTAAAAAGACTCTAAAAAATAAGTTGTATCCTATTTTACACCTTTAAGTACATTAATTACACCAAAGAAAACTAAAGTCTACAATTCATAGAAAATGTTGACTTTGTGATTTACTTAAAGAATCAATTATGTATACATACTACATTTCAGTATATGTGAATCATGTAATGTAAAATTATATTATTTCAAAGCAATAACTGTTAAAGGTCAGTTTTTAAATATTTATCGAGCCCCATGATCTGGAGTCCTATGTGTTGTTGGGTAAACCATCAAACAATCCAACTTTATCTGTAATTTTTTATCCTTGTCTCCAAGAGTCCTTCGTGCTTCGCTACAATTTCAAGTGGGGAAGCAGTCAGTTGCTTGCACAAAGTGGTCAGTACTTTTGATGCAAGAAATGCTTGCTAAGTGGCCTTCCCATGTGTATTTTGTTGTTTTCTCCGTCCACTTATATGCTTAACAATACGCTGGAGATTTTGTACTAACATAAACTAAGGTCTTAAAGAAATTCTTTAGTGTTTACTTTGCATCATGCAAACTAAATCGAACAGTAGAAATTCTACACACCCAATATGGAAATATCTCATGGCACATGAAATAATTGTCACACATGTTTCACTAAGATAAACAAAAGGGATTGTAAATTATAACTTAAACATTGCGTTATAAAAAGTTATCCGAAATCCGTTCTCTCTGAAATATAGCCATATATCATATGTCTATGTATTGAGGTTAGGCGTAAAAAGCAAGAAAATTCTATATCACCAATATATTTATTATAATAAAACGTACCGATTATCAAAATGTGAATTCCTTGCTCCGAAAATCAATTAAGTGTTCATTTTAAAGAACACACTGGCTGCCGACATGAATCATGTATGCCTGACCCAATACAAAGTGTCAGGGGCAGGTAATCCAGACTATGTAACACCGTCGTTTTATCGAAAACGTTGCACAACAAGCTCAATGTATTTCTCACTCGATAACTTGTAATGTGATATTACATTACATAAAATATGAGGATAATTATATTAATGGTCGAAATGATTTCATATTATTTCAAAAACAATTTGGCATATGTATACGTCTTCATCAACACACATGCATTTAACTGTTCAAAATGGTCCAACATGCAGGAATGAATTCGACCATCGGGGCAGGTATTGTCATGATCCACTATCCGGGAATTATAATTAATCCAAAAATGCGTATTATTAAGTTGTACCGCTTATATGAGTAATTTGATAGGAAATATGATTTATTTAATATATATCAGACGTTCCTATTCAATTTTTTTTTTGTTTTATTTCGTCACCTGCAAGCAAGCAAAACTAAATATTAACTATTTCTAAGTATTTGTATGAGTCTGTATGTATTTTTTAAATACGCTGTTATATGAGTTCTTCACATATTTTTATTATTCGCCTTTTTTGCACTACGTTTTATTGTGGAAATTTCCTTTTCCACAAACTTTAAAGATTATCCCGTTTAGTGGCCAAACAATTCCAGGTTCATGTCACCATTATGTTATATTTTGTTTTTCAATGTAATAAAGCCACAATTGTAAGAACCGGTCCGTGTTATATACTTATATATGATCATTAATTATCTGATTTAACAATATTGTCGTAAATACATTACGAATGGTGCATGAAGAAATATAAACAAAACATAACTCTACAATACATCCACACGCCGTATAAAAAATATACAAAATCACTCTACGAACGAAGGGGTACATAGTGTTAATGAATATTCTAAAAATACAAACGAGCACGTGAACCTGTGTAAATTGACATGCAAATGCATTTTATTTGGCATCAGTGGGATTTTAAAGAAAAATTGGAAACGTAAGAGCATTCGTGTCCACTGGTTTTATATATGTTTCACCAGTTATATTTTAGACTTGTCTACTTATTCAATCACGAGCAAATTGTTTATTGAGTAAAGAATAGATGATTAATTGTATATTTCAGCCACAGTTGGTTACCCTTTCGAATGATACCGAAATACTAATACTTTTAAATAGAAAGTGTTTATTATGTGTGTGATTTAAAAAGTATGTTTTGAAAATATTTGAGAATAATCAAATGCATCGGACATGCAATGTTTTTTTACGATAATAACGTAAAGGATTGGAAATATTTAACTGGATATGTTCGTTTGTAAACGGAAAGAATCAAATTCTCTTTAATTGCGTCATAACATATGCGCAAAAGAAACATATTGCGATCAAAATCTACATCTGTCTGGAGTGAAGTCTTCAAACCACCTATTAGTAAGTAATACTAACATCAAATTACCCCATATGTAACTACATTGTGTCATTATATTCCAAACACAATTGTCTGTTCATATAAAATGTACTTATGCATCTCAATTTATACTTTGGATAATTTTAGTTTAGAACAAATGAATGCTAACGCACGTCGATCAATGTCAATTTACGCTAGATGTGAGTTTAAATAATTATGCCAATAAATGAGAAGATTTAAGTGAGATAAATTTGAATGTTGATATGATTTTAAAATTGCTAAAAGTTTAATGTTAATTATAGACGATTTTGGGTAGGTATACCGTACTCAAATATATAAAGTATGACAAGATAATTATCAAATAAAAATGTTTCAAGCTGAAAGCAGTATTTATAATTAATATATTTCAACTGTTTATACGCGTTCACTATTTACATAGTAGTACGACTACTTAATAGAACTAGCATAATTTTCTAACAAGATCATTTTAACGGAATAGATTTATACACGACATTTAAGCCACACACGAAGACAAAGCAGGGCCACTGTGATGTTTATTTTTACGTTATTAGCGCTGAGAAGATGTATGGGATAACATGCGATTCGCTACGTTTTTATACTATGCGTGAATCAAAATACATGTACGAAGTTTTTTATGATTTGCAATTTCGCGCGACTTTCACAACCTACGGAGGAACACATCACATCCAGTGTAATAAGAACTTTTAGTTGAAGCTCCTCTCGTTTCTGTAGTGTCACTGTGTCGCTGCTTAATACATGGAATTGAAAAGGGATTTTCAAATAGGGAAATATACTGTTCGTTCGTCAAAGAATAAACCAAAATGGTATCCACCTAAACAACACCGACCAATGACATATACAAATCTGAAAATGAAATGCTGGATTAATGGTGAATGTAAGAAATAGAAAATACCCCTGAAGGTCCCATGACAAAATAGTAACCATCCAAGCAGATCAATATTGTTTATGGACCAGAGACGAAGAATGCGTACCATAAATCGTTTCATGCTTCTTGGGTAGCTACATTTCATTATTATATTGAACTGTTTTCTTCTTGTGCAAACCATAAGTGAAGAAATACTGATGGAATTTACATAACACTTTTACACCATGATAGAAGGCTAAAAGAAAAGGTGCAACGTACAAATACCATAACTCTTCCGTCCGGACTTAAAATGTATTGCCCTTGACTAAATTTTCTTGTGTTAAGAGTAGAAGTATTGGCCTTTGCTTATTGCCGCCGCATGCGTATTGTCATTTTCTGGTGTTGTTGTTGAGCATAAATTATAAGAGTTGGACTTTATTGATTGGATCTCCACGTAATAATAAAAAGCTTAATGGGCATGTGCATATAGCAATGATTTTAATTATATTTCCATGTTTCACGGAGCTATTGAACATATTTTTACGACGCTTTACATACGACCGTTAGTATTTTATGCATGTTAACAAAACGTTGTATATTCACAAACGATATTGAGAATGAATGCACAGTATAAGAACGACGCCTCTTGTGTAAGCAATATTTTTGTTAATGTTCTTTACAATAAGTATATTTTTGTAATTTCCGTTTGTTGTGTGGATTATAACTCGGAAAGAATAAGAAGTTAAATACGTATAATTTAAATGATAAGAACCGCGACTCTTGTTTAGTACCTACACAATTATTGTCATGTTTTATTTCATGTCAAAAGCATTAATGCAGAAGTATTTCAGAGTTAAATATGTGCTTTATTAATTTCTGATAATTAAAGGAAAAATAGAAATTCCAAATTCAAATAATGATAATCAGCTCAAAGAAATTGAATAAAGAACATATATAATATCTCACTATATCATGAGTTATTGCTCTTGGTTCTTTACTTTTTTTAATAATTTTTTTTGCATGCTTCCCCAAAGCATAAATGTATAGATAACATTTAAAAAAAAAAATTATTTCAGGGTTCGGCACTTAAAGTAACAGCACACAAGCAAACGCAGCTTTTTGTCATTGTTTACATTTAACACGATTTTCAAGCTGTATTCAGTACACGGACTACATATAAAAACAGTTTATAAATACAATGCCACGGAAACAGACTTTTCGATATTTCTATCTTTTTTATTAAATTGTCAGTCATTATATTGTTTTTATTTTCTTTATCTTTTTTTCTTCAAATTAATACCTGTAAAATGGAATTCAAAGCAAGTTCAGTTTAATGTATGATGAACAGTTTTTTTTGTCTACGATCTTACGTTATCTTTAACATCTTAATTTGACATTACAGCAGACAGTCCTGAGTTAATCAAACGAAACATTTGTACCGACAAATTAGACATGTCGCTGTTAAAATGGATGTCGTCATGACGCGGATTTATTATTTAACAGGTCTTTTATATTGCTCAATAGTTAAACGTTATATATTAAAAACCAGTCTGTTATTGTGACATGAATAAATAATTATGCATGCATAGTCAATCAAAACGAATGTTTAAAACATGCTTTATTCGTTTCGCTCGTGCCATTTAATGGGCCGTTTAAGATGTAAGTGTTTTTATTGCTTCATTTAATATATAAACATAAAAACTTTACCCGCATTAGCGTTAGAGAAACCTTCAAATAGAACTTGGTCGTCGTGGTGTAATAGGTGTGGTGTCCGCCTAGCGATTGGTAGGCCACGGGTTAAATCCCCTCTCTGGGAGCTTTCTTTCTACCACGACCAAAGACAACAAGCACCCAGGTCCCAAGACTTCTTGTATGGTCAAAGTTCGTTGATGGTCCAGAGCAGCCCTGTGGAATAAGGAGATGGGCCTTTGTGTAGCCAATGTTTGAAGTGGCAAAAAGAAAAACGGTGCATCATGTTAATTTCATCACAAACTATTAAAACTAACGCAGGTATTTAAACTTGAAATATATTGTAATCTGAGTCAGTGTTGCATGTTACATGTCTAAAGATCAAATGATCCGTGTCCTGTAGAAATATTCGGACAGGACAGATCAATCACAGCCGTTGCACAGTCTGGCCAGGAGCTACGTTGATTTACCGGTAAAAGTCAGTCACGGTTTCGACGTCTCATAAGCAGATGTCTCATAAGCAGATCAACTTTGAGAATGCGCAGTATAAGCTGACGCTACTCTCGCCGCGTGTGGATAAAGACATATTTTCGAATGAATTCAGTCAATTTTGAATAAAACCTGATAGACAAAACCAGCAAACAATGGCTTGCTTTTCACAAAACGTCTATGATATTTTATCTTGTGTTTGTATAGGATCTATACTCATCTTAATGCCATGTATATATCAGTTGTGTATGCATATTTAAACTACTCCTTATTGCCAACACGGGAACGTTTAATATGTAATTACAAAAAATATAATGTTCTCTACCATTAGCAAGTGTGACTAAACAATGGGGTTTCATTAACAATGCCAGTCTCTCGTTTATTAAACAACGAGGTATAATTAATCATTCTGTTCGTTTACATATTGTAACACACTAGTCATTATTTACATGCATAGAGGCAAGTTCCGAGATGTTTAGCGTACAGCCGTCAACTGACAATGACATATCGCATTATGATATAATCATTATAATATAATCAGCCTTTTCTCAGGAAATCTACCTTATGAAGCTCGTCTTCTGTTATTTTCTAAACCACATTAGCCGAGTTTCCTCATCTAAGCACTGACGATTTGTAAAAGTTGATAAAATGAACATAGGAAT
This sequence comes from Dreissena polymorpha, assembly GCF_020536995.1. NCBI lineage: Eukaryota > Metazoa > Mollusca > Bivalvia > Myida > Dreissenidae > Dreissena > Dreissena polymorpha. Next base: position 32,180,030 of record NC_068370.1, read on the forward strand.
CTATTTTGTTTAAATCACCGACTGACAATTTTAAACATATATGCGGATATTTTAATAGCTGCTAAACAGCAGGTCAAAATAATTCAACATTAATAAGGCGTATACAATTTGAATAACAAGTCACGAACACAAATATGAATGCAACAATATGAATCGTTTATGCTCATTTAAGTATATGATAAAATGTTTTAATAAAATCGTATCAAACATAATTGTAATTACATTTGTTGGTCTCTATGACCAAAAGTAATTCGATATCAGCGCTGTGATGAACCAATACATCTTTTGTGGCTAGTTGCAACCATTTGGAGAAGAAGGATTGTATTGTATCAGTTTACAGAACCGTTTAATTTTTTGTTTTGTTTTTTTTTACATAGAAAATAGCGAAATAGCGCCTTTGTACTACGTCATTGTTCTATCTCATTTAATCGAAATAGGCATGCACTTTCTGGCTAAAGGAAAATATGTTTTATTTATGATAAAAATGTTATTCTTGAAACATAAAATTGATAATCACATGCAATAAAATAAAATGTAAATTGTTTAAGACCCCCGGTGGATGCAGGGCGAAGCCCTGCTTGGGAGTCCAGGGGGGGGGGGGGGGGCGAAGCCCTCCGTAATTTTCACGATTTAAGTGATTTGGAAGGCTTTGACAACCACTTCTCGAGCATATAACGCCTTATGTACTTTTATCACAGTATCTTCTTATAATGCCCAAAAAGTGCTTAGTTTATACGTTATACGGATGGATATAGCCGGGAAAATGCTATAAAGAAGAACACACTAACGGTTATCAGGCTATTTAGTTTAAATATTTGATTTAGATCTCGTTGAGTGTGAAACATCAACTTAGTTGACTTGACTTTGGCGATTGTAGAGTTGGTTTATGTTGTACATCATCTAGTTATCTTCACATGAAAATATTTAATAAAGTATGTGATCATACTCCACATTGTAGTCTTAATCATGTTCAAGATAAACTAATAACTAAGGTCGGAAACACATTGGGTTTTCCTTTGTTTGCAAGTAATATGGACGAATGAAACTTACTCCATAGTAAGCGCAATGAAAATGTAATTCCGTTATGTATATTGCGAAGAAATATTATACAAATAGGTTTAAAATACATACAACATACGAAGACAATAGCGCCTTAAAGTTTAGAATAAAAAGAAAATACCATTTAATGAAAGATAGTAGGCTGACATAATCATGGATGACTGTTCATTCTTCGGTCTGTAACTCTTTATGTAAGTTTGTATGTCCTTATGTACACGATTATCCTTCTGCTAAACTTTTCAGCGTACACCATTCAGTCGTGCAGGCATTGTTTCCATGACCCTCATAATATGAGGAATGTATGCAAGATGGATTTTTATCGTTCTGCGTATTAAATATAAACACGTTATGCTTCTTTGTCAATTCAAGCTTTTTACTACATTATAGAAGTAGCTAAAGCTTGTAATATTAAAATTAGAGATCATGGAAAATTGTATGTGATATATTTGGAATGAGTCTACCTAGTTTCCTCAAAACATGACCCTGAGTGTATAACTTTCCAAATCCAGGTAAAAATATTTCTAAGCCTTATTATAGAGTGAAATTACTTAAAAATCGTGCTATCTAAAACCATTAGACCCAAGGATTGAGTACATGCTATGTAAAATTATATTTTTACAGGGTTCATTTCTTTATTGTAAGTTTTTTTTACTCTTACTACAAGCGACGCCTTGGACATTCATCACATCGCACCTGTGACACATTCAAGTTGGAAAAGTATTGCCTTGATTCAGTATACATGTGCTGCTGAGCCATTGCACAATGCAATTCAATGGCTTGTAAATCATATGCATTCGTCATTTATGCTTGCCAACTATGAGCATGGCATCCGCAATATAATAATGTTTTATTTTATGAACTTGTATCAGATTTAAAGAAGACAGATTTACAGAAAATAATACTCTTAGTGTAATAACACGCACACTTCTGAAAATGTGGGAATGACTTGCTCACTTTTGAAAATATAGCAGTGGACAAAATTTCAAATTAAGTGTTCGGTTAATGTTCAGTTTGTGCAAAAGTATTTAGTACGCACCTAATAGAACTGTTTAATAATATTTAGAACGTTTTCGTTATCAATACCTAAAACTTAAACATTAAATTTCAAAAACAATCAATTCGTTTATGGAATATTTACATTCGACGAAATTTAAACATTCTATATTTTTTATTTAAAAATATCTCCATAAAATAAGCATCCTGCTTTTGCTGTTGTCTTTTGTTTTATTGAAATGTTATTAATTTATAAAATTCTTTAATCGTTTGGATGGTGTTGGAAGCTGCAACTTAATTGTAAACTTCACAATTGAATTGGTTACTTTAATCTGAACGATTCGTTCGAAGATCAATACCTTATATACTGTATGCCTCATTGTGATCTTAAATGTGTTGTTTCGTTATCACATATAACTGCTCAACCCATGTGTTGTGTACATAGTAAACATAAACGGTTAATTTAACACAGCAGGTGTATAATCCGCTGGGATATCAATAACATGCCATTTTCGCTTTCATCCTCGTTGAAGTTTTGCGCAATTCTATGACGTCTTTTAAACGAAAGACTCTTTTCACTCTTTCGATATCGAGAATCAAGTGGTCTTAACCCTTTCTCACTCAGGTGGCAATGTGAAAATTGCTATGTGCATACAGCATAAAACCAGAACAGCCTGCGAGTACCTCGCAGTCTGGTCAGGTTGTTTGCCGTTTGCTGATCATCAGTATCTAATGGTTGGAAATGAAGCCTTCAAAACTCGAATCTAGTAAGAAAGGTCTGTTATTAAATTAACTTTATGAGGGACTACAAATGCGTCGAAATGCGTATCTTAGTGGAAAAGAGTTAAACGAAACAAGAACGAGGCTTGTGACGCAATAGCTGCAAATGTAAATAGAAGCAGTACTCTAAATGTCAACGTATAAACTGTTTGATAAAAGAATAACACTCTGTTGTGTTTATAATAAAACTTTTAACAATAAAATACTTAAGTTTGGCATTAGTTCATATCTTGCAAATGTTTGCAAGTTTATAAGAAAACGTGTTTGGAAAAGAGTCACACATGATACCAACAAATGTTCATGGAAACACTCATAATATCATGGTTATAATCATATGAGTGTTATTTAATGAAAAATTAAAACTGGTAACCAATTTATTTACGAGCTTATTCGCATGCGTAAGCAAATTTATAAGAATTAAGATGTAGTAATGCTACATCCCGTCCCATCCCATCTATCCCATCCGAATACAGCGTGTATCGAAATTGTTAAGAGCTGTCATTACATTTATGCATATTATTATATTGCATCGTAAAATTTAATTTCGTTATTCATTTAATTGTTTAACTGCGCTGACGCAGCAATATTGATTTCATGTTATATGTTTGCGATGATTTCTTTAAAGAGAAAACTAAACGCATTTTAAGTATGGGAAATTATGTTAAATTAAGAATATGCATACTTACAACACTTTTTTCATTAATTATGCAATTGTTACATGGTTTTAATGCTAATAATCATATGTGCAAAAAACAGATTAAGGCCGAAATTCAGCATTTTTTTAATTTCATTGTACGGGATGGTCTGAATTTAATGTAGTCATTTAAGCAACATATCTTAATTTATTTAACAGAATAACGTGACAGATTATATAAAGAAGAAATAATAAATGTGTTATGAGTACTATGTCCGTGATACGACCGGGACCTCATGTAGCCGATACCCACTCAGGGACGTTTAAGATGAATGTATACAAAGGCATAAAGTACTGTTTATTTCCAGAATGGTTTCGAGAATAACTATAATATGCAAAAGAATTTCCTTGAAATCCAGCTACAATACAAATCGTTTATATTAAGCTAAAAAGTTGTAATAATACTCTTTTAAGAGGCTCTTATGTCGAACGTGCGTCCGTAGTGTTTTGACGGTTTTCCACGCACCAAAAAGTGGTAAGCTTAATGTAAAATATTAAACTGGTTGATTTAAGGTTTCCGATTCTGTATCAATCTGTTATGGTAATGGGTGCCTATTGTGTAGTTTTCCAGAAATAAAATGTGTTGTTAGTTCCACATTTCACAACATATTGCAAAATTTTAAAACATTTTTCCATGTAGTAAACTTTTTAAACCAACCTCTTGACTAGGCTGGGCGTTTTCTATAATATAAGACCCCATATCCAAAATATTTGGATTTATTCTGACAATTAACTTGATAAAAAGATATTGTGCTAGAAGACACAGCATTAAACAAATTTGTAATAGAAAGCGCAATGTTCCTTTGATCTCCAATAATATATGCACTAATCTTGATAAAATGCCAAAAACGACACAAATCGTTCAGTGACAAGAAACTTAAATTACGTTTTATGTCCCTTGTCGTTAGACGAGTGCACATTTTTTGTACATATTTATTTTACACAATATGTTATACATCACAAAATAAGTTAAGGAAGTATTACCGTTTCGATCTATAAAAAAATTAACTTTGCGTATGCCTAACACCGGTCATTATTACGCAATGGAATTCTGTATACATCGCATACAACCTTTTTTTAAGTTTCCTATCAAAAGCGACAGGTATACACTCTGTTATCACTTGCAAGTTGACTTAATATTGACATACTCAAACATAAATACAATATAAATAATTGCAATCTTTAGGTCATCCACAGTCCGAAGGCAACCCATGCATACAGATGCACTTCACCACTAAAAGTCAAGGTATTAGGAATCGTACATAGCAAAATATACATGTTGTATTGGAGACAATATCTACATTCCCAACATTAACAGTCATGTTGCCATAAGCACCAGCAGAGATGACAGCTACTTTCTAGGCTTCAGCAGAATTCGGAAATGATTGGTTTACAAACGTGGAGACCTTCGAACCCGTTTTCAAATCCTCGACAGCAATCTTAGTTATATCCGAAATCAATGTACATCGAATTGTAATAAATTCACACAATGTTGTTTACATAATTTGAATTATCCCTTTTTAAGTTTAATACTGACGCTTTATATGATTGTTTGTTATAAGAAGCAAAAAATGCTGGGGACAACAAGCACGTCTTCACAAATTGACTACTTTCTGACTTTAAATTATCGAACATGAAAATATGTGTTGCACGATACATATAATGAAACGTTGAAACTCTAGACAATATTGCCTTTTTGTAAATTAATTTTATTGTATGCGCATACAAAAAGTTCAAAAACAAGTTATTCTAACTTTGATCCGTTGTTCCAAGGGCTGGCTCTGATTCAAACTTGACAAGATGGAAATTGCATCTGGAAACTGTTCCAGGCAATGCTTTCTGAGAGTTGTCAAACAACTTAATTAAAGCACCCAAACTGCAAGTCACTGTGTCAATATATTGTGTCAATACAGCACAGAAATTCTTGATATATCATACAGTTCTAAAAATTATAAAGCGTCGTAATTCATAAGCTACAATTGATAAGAGTATTATTTGTTTGTTATTTGTGAAACCCCAGAAGATTTACAATTGTCAATAGATCATTTGCATTTTTACTGTGAAACATGGGGATTAAAAGTGAATACTGCAAAGACAAAAGTTGTAGTATTTTGCAAACGAGGTGGTTAAAAACGTAATAAAAAATGGATATATTCTGATGATTACTTGGATGTCGTAAATGACTTTAACTATTTAGGTGCTACATTAAACTACACTGGTAATTTTAATTCTCAGACGTTATATGGAAAAGGTTTAAAAGCATTGAATAATTTATTTTATAATCTAAAAAAATACGAAGGTAAACCAAGAGTAGCACTGCAGTCATGTGATGTTTTTGTTGCTCCTATTATTACTTACGGGTGTGAAATATGGGGGTTTACCAAATCATCACAGTTAGAAAGGCTGCATCTGAAATTTTGCAAATCTACAGCTAATGTAGCTGTATACGGTAAATTGGGTAGATAAACATTGTATATAAACCGATATGAACGTATTATACAATATTGGTTAAAGTTAAAGGATAGTGAAAACATTATTACCAAGTCAGTTGTAGAAGATGCTATGTTTGATGTAAGTAGTAATAAAACAAATTGGTTTAGTAAAGTTAAGAACCTTCTTACACGATACGGTTTTTACTATGGAAGGGTATTTAGTTGAAAATTACATCTTTTTTGTGACTGTGTCATGATTCTTGATGGTACTTTCAATTTGTATGTAGACATCTTTTCATGCTTGATGACACTTACATCTTGCCTGATGTCCAATGTCTATTTACATTCTAGTTAATGGTATCATGCATGTGTACAGATGCAACATTCTTGTTCGTCAATTGCATGCTGCAAATGTGTATGTTGGTTTGTGCAGAGAGACTTGTGCAATAGGCGCAGTGCATAATGGAATCAAATATTGATGCGTTGAATAAATTAACGCGATGGCAAGATGTGGGTTTCACCCAAGCACAAAGCAACATACAATCATGCATGATTCAATGATGTAAATCGACAGTTGTTCTGAAATGCTACGGACTACTACGGAAATTTACGGCGTATAACGGAAATTTAATGTTTTAGGAGAAGTTGCGCCCCTTTGTAAGATATTTGCTACTGAACCGAAATTAACCGCGTGTTTGAAGTAGTAACTTTTTCTGGTTAATTACTAACCATAATTTTTGTACAGTAATTTACCTTCAATAACCAAAGAAATTCTATGGATATATGCTACTAATGCATGTATGCAGAGCTCCAGATATTATCTGATAAGACGCTTAAAGTCGTAAAAAATGAATTAAATTTAGTAAAAAAAGTAGACTTAAATTCTGTGCGTACGGTTACACATTGGAAAAATAAAATAAGAATTCAAAATTTGTGATCATGCGTAAAACTCAATATCAATGCATATAATGTAAACATTTTATCAATGAGTTCCCACTCGTCTAGGCTCTCATTACAATTATGAAATCAACAGCACTTTAACGTTATTATGAATAAAAGACCATCTTTAAAACAGTGGAAAAGCCGAACGTTTTCCATTATCTGGTCCTTTTATCGCAAAAAATCTGCTGTAACCCGGCAATTGTCATGAGCTCTTCTAAGACTATAAACCTAAATGCGATGTGCCAAATATTATACTTACATGAAAAAAGGAATTAATAATAGACTTTAAGGCTGGATTTTTTTATAGAGTGTTAACCAAGATTTTGCTAAAAAAAGTTATCTGGAACTCTTCATGTATGTTGAGAGGAAATCCATTACATAATTTCAAATTTACTAGAGTACTTTTATATTGAAACACATAAAATGCTATAAAACTATAATAATGAAGTGCGCATATAAACTTTATTATAGATGGGTAGGTATTACGTGTCAATGTCTTTCACATATGAAAGAGCTGTTGGTCATGCTGCTTTAAGTACATATAGATGCATGACACAATTTAGACTAAGCAAAATAAAACACTAGGTATTTGCCGAGATTCATAAGTGTGAAATATATACGAGCAGTAAGAGCGTAATCGTGCGCAGCGAGACTTTCGAAATAATTTCATCTGTCCGATCAAATATGCAATATGCCCGTTTTTTAATGCGGAATAATGCTCCGTTTTAGATCCATAATTAATGAATGCCTCAATATTTTCAAAAATTAACACCGGATTAATGTTCACCGACATTTTTTCATACAGATTGGATATAAATATTATAAAGCTAAACAAAAATACATTAAGCCCTGTTCTCCCGGCACACGCGCTGGACAAACAGGTGGTTAGCGTTTGGCTATGATCATAATTAGTTAAAACATCTTTTTGAATAATAAATAATCATATTATAACGAAAACAAATAAGCATCAGTCGTAATGTAAATATTCACCATGAATGATGTAATTTTTACCTAAATACCCTTCGATATTTTACTATGTTTGGTGCAGTGACATACCTTTAAATGCCAACCAGTTTTTTTGTACATTTCGGCAAACGCTAATTGATGCATATTTGGAACAATGGCAAGAAAATGTTACAGATAGCGGAGTTTTAACTATGTATAAAGCATGTCACATGGATTTGAATCTTATCTGGATCTCATTGTGTCGAGAGATCTCAGTTTTAATTGAGTAAGTCGCTGGTTTGCCAAAGTCAACAATTGTTCGACCTCCTACCACTAAATTACTTATAGTAAGACGATGGTTGACAGATTCTCGTTATATTTCTGTGATGTCGAGTTATACGAGCTCCCTTAGCAACCTTCATCTTCATGGCTGGGACTTTTCAGCGTGTCGACAGTGCGTGCAGTCTGTGAAACAGTATACAGAGTGATTCCCCTCACGACAGGATCCTGCGTAATTGACTCTACAAGTGTTCGAGAATGCATTATTGTTTATCGGCATAGTTTCGATTAATATACTTCCAGCATGTCATGACTGGGATACATTTAATGCAATTAAATTTCCCGCGGTACTCGTGGGAATACGTGTAATACACATGATCCTAGCCATGTCAATGCCAAACCTTTTTAGAAAATAAGATTTGAAGTTAAACTCTTTGACGTTTGTCTTTGAATAAAGAAACATTAGCATGCATGCTAAATCTAGAAATGTAATCTTGTAAAATTCAAATCCTCATTGTTCAGAACAAGACATTATTACATAAGACAAGAAAGAACATATATCACGAAAAATTAGGAAATACATTCCTTATATTGATACGTTCGTACGTTCCTTAGTGAAAGCATGCGTTTATGGATTAACTTATGAAATAAGTTATTAATTTGCCCTAAGACGGTATGCAGTACATTTTGTACATGCGAACCATATCTTCAAAGGTACGATCATGTTTTTGAGGTCAACTATGGGGAACATAGATTACGACAAATTAGAAAAGACATTCTTCATATTGATATCGTTCGTATGTGCCACAGGGAAATCATGCGTGTATTGATTAACTTCTGAAATAATTTAAAAATTTGCCCGTAGACGTTCTGCAGTACATACGAACCATTACTTCTAAGGTACGTACATGTTTTTCGGGGCAACTATGTTTCTTAACATGGATATAAATAGGTATGCTTGTGCAATATGGTCGTGCTTATTTATTCGAAGTTTATTAATTAGCATCTTAACTTAAAACAAAAACTCCAAAACAAATGCGTACGAAGCATAACAGTCACAACAAGCAAGCCATTGATGTACAACATGAAATGAACACAACCTCACAGTTTAGTTTAGATTGCAGCACAAGAAAACAATATAAGATTAGGTAGTATCTTCAAATACATTATTCGATTTCAGTTATTGATCACTTTTGTAACTTGACGTAGTTATCATTAATAATGTACACAATTATTTATCTCGTAAATGTTTATCATTGCTAATGATATATGTTAGAATGACGTTTGTTTGTCTATAGAAGCATTAATTATAACTATAACCAATAAAAGCAGCAATCAAAATTTAAACCTTAGGACATCGTTACAATTTATTTATATGATGCCATCTTAACAACCGTCGTAAAACCAAAATCCAGACAATTCTTGTCTCCAGCAAATTGAAAAATAATATTTGGATTTCATATATACAAATTAAGGAATCCTACATACTTATATAATAAAGGATCCATAAAAAAAGCTCGTTTAAATTAAAGAATGGATTATATTTAAACTCATAGTCTTTGATACAAATCAAACTGGAACACAAAATATAACTTAATTTAAAAAAGCACACAAAAACTAAACACAATAAATTATTAAAATGTATAAAAATGAAGAAACAAGCCGTGAACGTTGATACACAACTCAGTATTTGTATGTTCAAACGTTACCTATTTGGTTTTTAAATTCTAAAGCTGATTTACATGTACAGAAATGTAATTTCATGCAAACGTATAGAACACATTGTGCACTTACAGTTACATGTATTTTATCTAATTAGAATAGCGGGTCCTAATAAGTATAGGAAGGTTGGTTTTTTGGTTCCGTTTTTGCTTAAAATGCTCTTTACCATTCACAAATGCTAAAAACGGCCTAAACTGTATAAAGTTTGGTCAAATATCTAGTAATCAAGACCATATGAATTAAATTCTGTTAAAGTTATGTATTTTTATGTTGAATGTCAACGAAACTACCTTCTGCTCTAGTGATAGTTCCTTGTATGTTTGTTTCATATGAATGCCATACCCTGCATATACCAAGAAAATGCTTTGACTGAAAGCATTTAGTATACTAAGCTTTAAAAATAAGTATTGCAGATTTTTTAATACTTTGCTAATCGTAAGAATATCTAAGAGCCAATTTAATTAAAAACTGCGTTTATTAGAAACCCAACGGATTGCTTACCGTTAAAGAAAACATTCATAAGTCGAACAAATTATTTTTCTTTATATGTTTACATTTCTATTATATTACGCATTCACATGCAAAATGTGCTTAGATGAGTTTGGTATCATTTAAATAACACGTATATGGTTTATGAACTTCAGTACTGAAATGGATATTGCTGCTACACACAAAACTTCCGGCTATCATGAAGACATAAATATGGCTTTATGATGTAATCTAGTATAGTGCAGGCCCGTCCGGTTCTTGTTCCGGATGGCATACCGGTAAATCGAGCAAGTAAAGTGAACTTTGGAAGTAATGCACGTGTTCGACAACAACACAGTTTTGAAAATATCTGGTTCATTTAACATTTTGGTCGTTGGCGACGTTTCTACCAAATTATATTTAATAAGGACATTGTCACATAATGAACGAAACGCACATACATATTTTCGGACGGAACGCTTTTGGCGCTGACATCAACACTGTATTTTTGTTGTGAGTATACATTATGATATTGAAATGGCCAAGATTGACGAGCAAACATGCTCAAGACAACCAGACAGAGCAAATAATAATTATGCCTTTTGGTTTTAAACGCACGCGTTAATGTTACATTTAAGTATGTACCAAGGAGGAGATGGAGATAATATTCATGCAAATCAATTCTATGTTAACGTGGAGACCTGTAGTTACGAGCAACTCAAATGTACATGAAAAACAGATTGGTAAGGATAGTGAACGTATGTATTTTATTGTCAGTGAAATAGTATAAACATCATCATTATTATATATAAATCGTATTAAATACGTCTTACTTTAATATTCAATTCGGGTTATATACCATGTATTAGACAATGTTTGCTAAGAAAAATAAGACGATTTAATAATGGAAAAACGATTGCCTTGCATAATCTTTTGTTTAATAAATACAGTAAAACAATAAGAAATATCGCGATATTAATTTTGAACTTTTTTTTCCTTGCACTAAGCTTATAAATGAGACATTTTAGGCGAAGCGAGACATATTCGCCGAAACCCTATATTGCCAATACAAAGTAGTTGAATACTCACAAAGACATCAATCTTGTTTTGCTATACATTGTAGTTGATTTTGACAGCTTGTTTAGAGGTTCACCTTCAAGAAATAAACGTGTTTTTGTTCGGATCTAAAACGTTTTTTCTTGTTTTTGAAATTAATGGTATCTTTCCGTTTAGTTCTATTGGATGTGAATTGTTAAAGAGTAGTTATAATCAAGACAATATTCTTCTTTATAAATTCGACAGAAACTTAAACACTATCGGTGCACAAATCTTACTGAAGTTAACATCTTACTTACACTTGTGTTTTAGTTATTTCTTCTCACCATACTTAAGTAACGAAATGGAATAATGAATAATGGGAATATTTACGACTGTTTGGCAGACGGTTTTGGCGCCCAATTTAAACAAATTTCGTTTTGTGTTATTTACGACTCTATTGTCCTTGTGTAATGAAACAAATCCGATGACATTGAGTGTGAATATCTTATCTAATGGACAATAACATGGAATGAACAAACTCTGTAACCAGATTCACTATCGATATTTCGTATTCGTTATTAAAAACAGTGAAATCAGTTCGTTGGTAGCGTAACGTTTTCCAGGAAACACCATTTCCCTTTATTATGCTCTTTATGTCAAATCGTTTCTGTAAAAAAAGTTGATACACTTATTTAAAATGCAACTGACGAGCAAGATAAACAAACCACAATCCAGGCTTAAATACTTAAATACTTATATAATAATTATGTGTGCTTTAAAGAGGAACAAATCGACACCGGCAAAATGTTGTATATCAGTATTTGTTTTTGTTTCCTGCTGTATACGAAATCCCAACATTTCGCTTCGGGCAGCTCATGAGAACTAGGTCATGCTTCCGACGCTGCCCGAAGCCGATCGCGTTTGCTCGTAAATGTTCGGATATCGTCGAGGTAAATTCACATGAAATGTTCACGTGAAATGCATCTCGTTAGGTATATGTTATCATACCACATCTTGCGTTGAAATTTTGGCCATTAGCAAATGGAACCCGGATTTTCTTCTACTACAACAACAACAACAACTACTACTACTACTACTACTACTACTACTACTACTACTACTACTACTACTACTACTACTACTACTACTACTACTACTACTATTATTACTACTACTATTACTACTACTACTACTACTACTACTACTACTACTACTACTACTACTACTACTACTACTACTACTACTACTACACCACTACTACTACTACTACTACTACTACTACTACTACTACTACTACTACTACTACTACTACTACTACTACTACTACTACTACTACTACTACTACTACTACTACTACTTATCTACTACTACTACTACTACTACTACTACTACTACTACTACTACTACTACTACTACTACTACTACTACTACTACTACTACTACTACTTCTACTACTACTACTACTACTTCTTCTACTAATTCTACTAATTCTACTAATTCTACTACTACGACTACTATTACTACTACTACTACTACTTCTACTACTACTACTACTACTACTACTACTACTACTTCTACTAATTCTACTAATTCTACTACTACTACTACTACTACTACTATTACTACTACTACTACTAGTAGCTTGTCGACCACATTTTCACCAGACATTTATGACTCAGTTAATTTGTTTAATCAAATATAGGATTTGCTATTCATACAAATATGTAACGGTGGTCCGCTTCGTTATTACGAACACTGGTTTTTTTATATGCCAACAATTGTAAATTGTTAATGTTTATGGATTTGTATGCCTCCCAATCCGTCGTGAAGAGCCGCTATAACGCAATTATAAGCACAGGCAAGGAAATCGTCTTTGGCCATTAGGCAATTCCAGAAACTATTTGTTTTTTCTAACATACTGAAACATTTCAATTGTGTAGGCCCATAATTGTATCAATATTTACATTCGGAGGGGAAATTTCGGTCAATAAATATTGTGAAATGATAAAAAAGTCTCAATGCGGAATTATTTAAATACTTCCTAGGCGTAGATTCTACAAATAACTAAATAATGTTTCTTGGGAAATATGGCCGTCTGCCAGTATGTATTAACAACTGTTCACTAAACATCCAGTACAACGAAGGAATATTACAAATGCCAATTTGTATGCAATTAATATGCAATTTCACAAATCGCTAACGTATATTTTTCCACTTGGAATGTATAGGATTTAGCAATTGCTTGTTGAACTATACATCCAAGAAATGTCAATTCAACTAATAGTTTAGGTGTTCATACCAATCGGGTAACTGATATAAAACTCGAGTTAAAACAGCATGGTTGTGTCCCCAGTGATACTATGAGCATTGATGTAGGATAATTTGTCCATGCATCTTTTTTCGGTAATAAATTAAGAAAACAGATAGGAAAAGTGCTTCAGCAAACGATTTTCTAGAAATAAAACGTGTTTGACGACATAACTATTGTTCATGTCTTTTTAAAAGTACCGAAACAAAGATCCATGTTTATAGTTACTTAAATAGACATTTTTTATTGGCGTACTGAAGACTTTAATTATAGGGTTTATGCTTATTCAGGGACGAGTCATATATTGGTGATACTAATGTAAATTCTAGACATCCGTGCTTGTATTCATTTTAATTTGTTAATTACATTACTTTTAACGCATACACTATCACTAATCTTTGATTATCTTTGCTTACATCCCGCGGACATTTGAGATGACTATTCCAAGACATATTTATGATTTCTTTCCTGCATACACATAGGTAGTTCTTAGAGCCTATGAAAAAATGTTTTATCTGTGCGAATCGTCAATTTTTTGCAGCCACGCTTTTTTGGAATGGCTATCAAGCCGGAATAGAGACTCCAACAACAATTTTATGTTCAATATACATATATCATGTAATTGCATAAATACCAGTGTGTATTTAACTCATTTGAACATGAATATATCTTAAATTGATACAATAAACTCAAACACACATTCATGTCAATATATTTTAGGGACCCTTAAAACATTGCAATATACGAAAGTGAAATGCTGACCATTCTTTTCGTTTGATTTCGTCGAAGGTAACACATTCATTTAATTCACTGGTGGTTTTCAATTTAAAGCAAAAGGGTATGTACTTATGTACTTGTGTACATATATTGTAGACGTCAACAGTTTAAACTTACATTTCCTTATTCTTCTTTGGAAAATGAAAACATTAGTAACAATTACTATTTGACATTAAAGACATTAAAGAAATAATGGGCTCATTGGTCATTATTAACCTATGTTTTATATCGCTTAAAATAATTACAAAAATAGTTATTCGAGGTTTAGTCACATACAATTATACAAACGTTCGTGTGAACGTGTAACTAAATATAAGGATAAATACCATAGAAATGTTAAATGCATAACATCAGTGTACTTGTTAATATGCGTCTATTATTTAATTGTGAATAACAATCAGTTGATCTACAGTTCTTCTTTTTTTTTAAGAAGAAGTAATCCGCTGAAACGATTGCCTTAATTTACATCTTGCATTCGTCCTCACGATGCATGTTGTGATTGAATAATCCATGTTGAGACTCATTCACTTCAATATGTTCTGACTGCTTATGCAAATTACTTTGCAACGTTGTTTATTTTCGAAAACAAACAGCAACTTATGTACTTTAATCGCAGTTATTGAGAGTTTTTATTTGTTTTCCCGAAATCGCTGATTACGATGCTAAAATAGAAATACATATCCAGTTTGATTTCAAGTTGTACGGTTGTAGGTATTAATAAATGTTCTGCATTGTGTGAGTACATGCAGATATAATATAGCAATTTATCATTGTGATTGTTAAGTTACCTATGTAGGGAAGTTTAAAACATCAGTATTTACCTTCCATTCTCATTCCAATATGTTCCCGCATATATCGCATACATTGCGATGGATACGTTAGTTGTGATATTTTAAGGGATAAGGAAAGACACCTGAAGTAAAAAATGCTGCCCTAAACTATAATACCCCTATGCAATGTTTATTGTATACAAAATGTACAATGATGAGAGTTAACTCGTTCTATTGGCCGATTTCAAGTTATAAAGTGTGAGCGCTCAGTTTTGTAAATACAGATTTCAATTATATATTACACGTTTGTATACCAATTATTCTTTGAACACTTTGACATGGGCCCTTAATTAATGCTAATTATGTATTTTTCATGCAACAAGCCAAGCACACTATATTCGTTCATTTTCATGAGCTTAATAATTATTAATGAAATGTCATCGAGGACAATATACATAAACATTGTAATTTAATTCCTTGTTTAAAATCCTTGTTGCATACAGACCAGCTTGCAATGAAGCTAAAACAAATAAAAGCATGTCCCTTCAAATAAGAACATTATATAGCATACAAATTCTTCGTCAATCAAAAGTTCAGGTTAAATATTGTATATATCACTTCGATTAATAAACCTTAAACTAATGGGTAACGTATATGGACCGTAATCATGGGGGGTGGAACATACACGCGATTACGTGGACATTGTACTGAAACTTGATAAATGTATAGTGGCAAAATGAAATTTAACGATTGTTGTGAAAAGGGTACGAATGATACGCAATACAAACAATACAATACAGAAAAAGAAAATGCAAATTGTGACTAGAAAAGGAGAAGAATACGTCTCGAATGAATATCTGCGTCGAGAAATGTGTCGCAATTTTCATCACAATCAGTCAAAATTAAAATCCCGACATTCATTTCGATATATATCAAACATCAAATCAAGTCCCGTCGGACCATAAACTATCAGCGAACGTTATCTTTGCCTTCCACTCAGCATCAGAAGGAATAATTGACTTCGAGCACCAGCTAACGCTGAGGCTTTTCAGAGCGTCATCTTATGGAACGCATTTCCATCCTGTGAAAGCCGCTGCATGCGACAAAATTGATATCGCCGAAGTATTTAATCGTGCGTAGTGCAAATTGTTTTTGTTCCCTCTCGAGTTTTTATCACTCATTTTCTCAGTCGTTAAGGTTGGCAAATAGAAAACGGATACTGATAAATTTTCATCAGAAAAGGAGGCAGACATCAAATTATTTTCGCGTTGCTTTAAATACAACTCAGAAGAACGGAGATAAATGTTTAGAAAATGGAATGATCAGTGAAAGAGTTGCGTCGAATAAGCCGATGCTCGCTTTGGACGTATTTTTGAGCTGAAAATATATTATTTGATAATATAATTAGTTGAAGTCGTTATTACTGACGGGTCGTGTGGATAATAAAGACAGTGAACAGTTAAGTAAACAATCAAAACAAAGAAAATAACATAGAAATGACAAAATGAAGTATTGAAAAAATATGCATTTGTTGCTTATTGGTTGTTACAGGATAAAGAGTGTCGGACTTCGCCGATTTCCATGGCAAAATTTATAACGCATATATAATTTTTATGCTAATACTATTTTCATGCGTTCTTGTATGTGAACGTATACTTATAGTAATGCTTCTTTAACATTTAATATTTTATATAAACATCACAAATCGTTTAATATGTCTAACGAGGACAACATAACTTCGTGGGATTTCAATTTACTAAACGTGACCGTCGGATATGAAGGCAAGGACACTGATGAGTTGAATGACAGTTTCGGTAACCTGACAGCGGACTACGAAATTAATTCCTCGCCGCCTCTAGAGGAGCTCCTTTCCGTGTCGATTGTCTACGGCCTGACCCTATTGCTGGGCGTGGTCGGTAACATCCTTGTCATCTTTTCAGTCACCCGCTACCAACAGATGGTGACCACCACGAACACCTTCCTTTTGAGTTTGGCCTCAGCGGATTTGCTACTTGTCTTGATTTGCGTCCCTGTCAAAGTGAGTTTTACGGTAGCGTGATTTACAAAACAATATTAAGCACACCCTTTTGTCCGTGTTAATATATATTTAAGCTAATATTAAAAACTATTTTTATTTGTATAGTTTTTGTAAAGCGTCTGTAAGAAAACGTATTGACCCTTTTCCTTTGCAAACATTTGACTGACAAATCGCATTGTTTTATTTTGTGAAATGACGTCGCCAATATAAAATTGCGTAACGCAAGCTACTCGTTTAAGTCTGCATTCGTTAAATCAGAAGATCATGTCGTTTTCATAATAATAATTTATTATAAAAATATATCTATAAAATTATAACTAAATAATTATTGAAATAATTAAAAAAATGGCACTCGTCATTCAATGCCATATTTTATTACATGCATGCATGTGATTGATTAATTAAATCGAAGAAGCAAAAGTTACTTGAATGAAATGTGGTAAAAATGACGATGAGTGTCACTCGTATGTTTGCTAGAAGATCCTTAATTTATTTTCCGTTTATCCACGATTTATTATTTTATCAACAAACACAATCTTAAAGATGTGCTTCTGAATAATAAAAGAATTGTTATTTGGACATCGAAATGATTTATGTGTTTATCTTTATGTTTGTTTATTTTACATCGATCGACTTAACTACATTATACTTAATTTTTAACAAAATAATTTGCACAACAAAACCCCTAACATTTAAATTTATTATAAAGTAAGTATTAAAACCGTATTAATTGGAAAATATATATCTAACAGTCATATTATGAATATTTAAAGTAATTCATGAACAAAGATATATATATATATATAATAAGGTTATAAATAAATATACGATTAAGTTAATTAAATAATTAATACATAATACAAATAAATAAACTTGCTTGCCTAATGTGGCAAAACTTTATCGAATTTGTCATTTTGATTTCCTTAGTATTTAATAAAGATGCCTTATAAATTTCACTCGGTCGTTTGCTCACACATAATATAAAATGAGTATCATCACCGGTATTTTGTGTTTGACAGTCACGTCATTCTACCCCAATGACGTTGCATACGTATTACAATACAATTTATCAACTATAAAATACTTCATATTGTCTGAAATGAAAGTGCAAATTAAAAGAGTTGCAATTCGCAAGGCCTAGCACATATTTGGAACTCGCATGTGCACTAAATAGATTTGGAAATCCGTTATTAATATTTCAAAAAGTAATCATATAAGGAGATAATGTCATTTTATTACATTTTCTGTAACAGGCGTTCATCAAAATAGGAACGAATGAGTTGCAAACATTAATTGTTTCTTTCTCAATCAACGTAATATTTCTTCTCCTTCAATTGTTGTATAAAATCTTTTTTAACGACAACTGGAATAGGCTTTTGCTAAAAATGCATTTGTACAAAACAGAAATATTGAAATCGTTTTAATAATATATAATTGTTTATGAACTTGCATAAAAAATGCGTTGTGCAAAAATACATCTATACACAGAGTTTATTAGCATTTAACGTCAAACTAATAAACTTAAGCAATAACTTCTTTAAGAATAGCAAAACGAATACACAACACCAAAAACTTATAATAAGCAAACATATTGTTAGATTTCTATTTTATTAAGGTATGACACATAAATTATTCAGAAACATTATCGGAATAACGTCCTTCACGAAATAGCGTCCTTCATACTTTTCTGCGATATTTTTACATTACAAACGGACTAGTTATACAGGAAATACAAGGAAATAGTGGACAATACAAGACATTAAAGGACAATGCAGGACAACGCAACAGAAAGCACTGATTTTGAGTTCGTAAAAACCACTTATGTGAGCATCAATTAGATGTAAATGGATAAATGCCGATAAAAACATTATTTATTTCTAACATGCTCGGACAAAAAAAAATTGAATGCATGCGATATTACGCGAAGTTAATTACAGGTTGTAATCCTTAAAAACGTATTTGAACTTGTTGTTAAATTGAGCCCATACATAATTTAGCGTCCTTCATACTTTTCTGCGATATTTTTACATTACAAACGGACTAGTTATACAGGAAATACAAGGAAATAGTGGACAATACAAGACATTAAAGGACAATGCAGGACAACGCAACAGAAAGCACTGATTTTGAGTTCGTAAAAACCACTTATGTGAGCATCAATTAGATGTAAATGGATAAATGCCGATAAAAACAATATTTATTTCTAACATGCTCGGACAAAAAAAATTGAATGCATGCGATATTACGCGAAGTTAATTACAGGTTGTAATCCTTAAAAAACGTATTTGAACTTGTTGTTAAATTGAGCCCATACATAATTTAGCATAATTTGTTAACGAGAACGCACCTAGCATGGGTATTTTTTTTTATAAAGGACTTTATTTCACGAACACGATATACTTACCTGACAGACGTTATGGACGGGAGGCCTTGTATTTGTACGAAACGAAATCTTAACATTAAATGAACTTGAATGCACTTTGCAATTCTTACCTCCGTACACATGATGTTGATTGTTTTCGCTACTGTGATGTCTAACGGTTCTATAATTAAACCTACTAGGCAGCAATGAACAAACAGTTATAAGTACACGCACTACTTATGGGACATTACAATAACAATTAACAAAATTTACGTACCAAGATGATTCCCAATGCAAATTCTTTTTCATTTTCAGATAAACAACAAATGTTCACCTTATTAGATTTGTATGTACTCAATCAAACATAATAAAAGATTGACGTATTGGAAAGTTTAAACTATTCCCAATGGCCAATTTAGCGTACATGATTGAATAAAGCACATATGATTGAAAAGTCAATTAGGAAAATTCATTAAAAATTGAATTCTTTTTAGTAAAAAATACATTATTTTGATTCTCGCCTTTCGTATTACGATGTCCATTTATTGTATAAAATTTCAAATCGATATTTTTTAAATCAATATTATGATGGCACACAGCTAGTTTGTATAGCATCTGTCCGTTACATGAATATCTTCAGCAGATGAACGTGTCATTGCAATGGTCATTATAATAAGATATATTTATATATATAAGATATATATATAATAAAATAAGAAACAGTGTAACGGTTTGAGAGAAAGGTTTGTTTGCCCATTTACACTCCCCAAAACATCAACTTCTTCTTTAAAGATAAACAAAAATTGTGCATGTTTAAACCGGGGTTCTCTCAGCATAATAGACGTTAAAGCGTTTTTGAACCGCTATCTTATTTTTATTTTAAATCAAATTACTGTAGAGTTACGCACTTTCTCGGAGTCCTTTCGGAGTAACAAACAAAAAGGCGAGTTTACACGAAGTTTATTACAGGTTGAAATCCTTAACAATATATTTCAACTTTTTTGAAAAAAGTGAGCCACGCACTAGCGTAATTTGTCTAAAAAAACGAGCCCAACATTAATATTTTTTATTTCATTTACTCTGTTGATTGAAATGACATTCTGGCCAGACAAATTAAACGGACGCCTCGTAAAAGTACGAAACAAACTTATAACACTTACTTAACTTATCTGCACTTTTGAGTTACATAAATATTTGATGTATTGTTTTTATACGAGATTCTTGTACAATCAATCATAAGCAGTTAAGTGCAAACATTAAACAGTTAATGCTCTTAAATGAGGTTTTTCAAAAAAGTGATGGGAAATAAGCACATTACGTCCTATACAAGCTTTTTAATAATTTCCGATAGTCATAAATAACTTAGGACAGTTTCCATCAATGAGATTTTAATATACTCATTAATAAATGGAAATATTAAAACGTTCAGGAATAAAATATTAGCTAATATAAATTTGTAAGACGGAGTCATTGCACAACAAAATTAGAACTGGCATACACAACAAAAACATGATTTAATGTTCAAAATAAAGATTTTAAAATCTTTGAAATTGTTTAAAGTTGAAAATGTATTTGTAATTTTGCACATTACGTTTATATTCGAATATTCGCATTGTTTTAATTGACTACTTGCTAGTTGCAGTGGAATAAATTGTTGTTCGTGAAAGTTCGGATGCGTTTGAATAAAATAACTAGTCTTCATGTGCTATTCAATTTTAAAAGTGCATATTTTAATATGCTTTGCTTCACAAAGCCCCAAGCAGTCAGACGCTTATTGAACTCTTATTGGCAATAATAATAGCCATAACAGTGATCATACGATATGCATTTCTGATAAAGATGCGTTATATCGCATCTGCATTGCTCACACATATTAATGCCTGTATTGACATTGATTCATTACAGTTTGCCGCTTTCTTTTCGTATATGTGGAGGTTTGGCGAATTCCTTTGCAAGTTTGTCCACTATATACAGAATGTTTCCGCCGTGTGTTCTGTCACCACGTTGACCTTCATGAGTTTGGAGAGGTAGTAATAATGATTCAAAAAAATTACAACAGATACAATCCTTATACGAATCACTATAGTGGTATTGTATATAATAGTGTTTATTGATATTATCATTATCAATATTATAAAATACAGGATAATTAAATTACAAAAAAGTCTATGATCGTATTAAACTGGTTATTTATTGTCATAAAGATATCAATAAATACTTTTTGAGTAGAGCACTTCAAGATCATATGATCTATTTGTATATTGGTTATACCGGGTACATACGATAGTATTGCCAAATATTACACATATCCGTTCTAAATATTCAATATAGATATTATGCAATCGTCCATCCAATGAAGGCCAAATATTCGTGCACGGTGGGGAAAGCCAGAAAAGTGTGCACCATCCTCTGGATAATGTCCTTCATCCTGGCTCTTCCGATCCTGATAGGAAGAGTGAGTATTTATTGCTTTTAGGCAGTTTTATTTTTGTTTTGTTTGAAATAAATGATATTATTGTTGTTTATATTTGATAATTACGTATCATTTGCTCTTGAGTGATTCCACAAACATACATCATGAAGCCCAAGCATGACACGAGATGTGTGGTTGGGAATGGTGCGTAAAACATTAAAATAATCTGATGCGAGTACTTATTCTGTAAGGTATGTTTACAGTATAAGCCATTCATGATAGCTTAACAAAATGCATACAGTTTCTACACAAAAAGCGATTTATTAAAATCTTTAAAACGTTATACATGCGAAGATACACACGATTTATATTTATATTTATATGGGATGTATTAATTTATTTGAATAGAAATGAAGAAAAATTGTCAATAGTTTAGGATGAATAGGGTTACAAAACGTAATAAAAGGAAATCATGTATAACTTATCTTTGAACGCTGAAAAGTAGGTACCATTGACGAAAATCTTATTAATACAACTACAAAAGGCATCGGAGAAAGTGCGTTATACCTCATGCAAAAAGTTTATGAGCATGCAATTAAATTACAGTATACGATAGAACAATTCTTGCATCATATAGCAAAGACTGGTGAAATGTGTTGACCTATACGATACCATAATCGCATATGATTTAATTCATCCTTGGTCTCGTTTTCCCAGGTACATATTACAGTCGGTCTCTACCGGAAAGCCATCTGGTGCATACAGGAATGGAAATTACCCGCGTTCAGCATTCTTTACGAGGTGTACATGTTTTGCATCTTGCTGGCCATTCCAGTGACCATCATGACCTTTGCATATGTTCGAATTTGCCGTGAGCTTTGGTTCATCACACAGCATAGATCTCTTTTGAGGAGTGAATCGTTAGTATCTATAAACATTACTAACTATTAATTCAAATTATAACTGCACAATGGTATATGCTTGCTTTTGTGTTTGTGATGATTTGATCTTCGTTCATTAATTTCATTACAACTTCAATCTACCTATTTGCAAAATGAAACATGCAAAATGTGCAGTTAAAATATTTCTTTTTTCCAGAGGTCATTCATGTAGTTCGAAGTACAATTCTAAAAATCAAGTGACTACATTAAAAGTGAAATTCGTCGACGACGACAACACCAAAAAGCAGGTAAAGTGTTGTTGTCTAATGTTCTCGATCAACTTTTGATTTGGTTTTGGAATAATGAATATAATATAATTTGTTTCTTTAGGAGAAACCATGGATTCCCTTTTAGTCTACATTTATGTATACATTTAATTTATGAATTTTATTTGTAAATCATAAGTACAACATGAAGATAACTTAACGCATGGGCTATGGGAATATTGTTTCCCTGTTAGTTTGTTTTTCTTATGATTCAGATTTTATATTATTAGAAATTGATACAGCCGTGCCAACAGTGAGAATTTTGTGTTTTCGATGCCGTTGAACTTATTACGACACAATTAAAATCATAAGGCGCATTCTCTTTTTGTTGTTGTTGTTGTTTCTCTAACTTTGATAATACTCTGGTATAAATAATTTTGGATTCCCTTTTACTCTACATTTATGTTTACATTTTATTTATGATTTTTTTTTGTAAAACATAAGTATAAAAAAAGATAACGTAACTCATGGGCTATGGGAATATTGTTTCCATGTTTGTTTTTCTTATGATCCAGATTTTATATTATTAACAACTTATACAGCCGTGCCGACAGTGGGTATTATGCCGTTTAACTTATTACGACACAATTAAAATCATTGGGCGCATTCTCTTTTTGTTGTTGTTGTTCTTTCTTTAACATTGATAATAATTTGGTATTAACAATATAGGTGGTAAAGATGCTAGTTGCTATAATTCTGGTATTCGTCATCTGCTGGGCGCCAATCACCGTCAACAATCTCTTAGTCTCCTTCCAAGTCCTGCCGACCCTTCACATAGGATCCCTTAAATACATCCGGGAGGCGTTCCACGTCATGTCCTACGCGAATAGCTGCGTCAACCCAGTGGTCTATGGCTTCATGTCAAAGAACTTCCGCCAGACTTTCGTTAAGTCCTTATGCGGATGCCTTCGAGGAAAGGACTACATTCGGCGGCAAATGTTTAAGAGCCAGACTGAGGTATCATTCATGACGGATGAAGCGTACCCGACACGTTTTGTGAACGCTGATCGCGGTGCGATTCTTACGAAGCAGTGCGCCGTCGATGATGACGAGCTTTCGGACGTCGACGGTAACAAGGAAACGGATGCTTTGCGGCAAGATGATACGCAGATATAAATGGTCAAATATGTTCCGGATGCACATTGCTTTTCAGTGTGATTTCCACACGGCGTTCATCCAGAAAGAATAGCTGTTAAAAGGGCAAAGATAATTATCTAATATCATGCTATGTACTGGCATGCGTGGATGTCGTGCTTGTTGTAATTTATTTCAATGTTAAGTATAATAAATGTAAGTATTTGTGTTATTTATGCGTTATCTGAAACTGTAAGTCTATATTAAGTTGGAACTATATCGTATGTCAAATGCCAGATTAGATACAAAACACTTACTCGAGGGTTAAGTTTTCAGATTGTACATGGATGTAATATCTAATCAATATGAGGGATGTCAGACTTGTCTGAACGACAGTCAGATGAGTTTGTAACGGTCTCTCAAGGGAAATCTCTCGTACTCAGACACACTGGTAGTACTTGATTTGATATTCGTGCCAAAATGTGCAACATTTAAATGAATTTATACGATAATGTATAATATCATATAAGAGAGGCGGTTAGTCGATAACTTGAATTTCTTGATATTGTTAAAGGTTTGTAGGCCAGCACAAGTTAAAATGTACTTGTCAAATGCAATACGTTTAAACATGAGATGAAAAGAAGTCACCAATACAAAGAACATTCGGTACTACTTCTCAGCAATGGCATCGATTATGATATCTAAATAATAAGTTGTACAGTGCAAGTGAAAACGTATGTTACCAAATATCGACGGGAAGTTTCTTTACCTTTTCAAAAAGTTATATTTCTGGACATTAACAAGTGTGTTCAATATGGTATTCCTTTTTTTAATTCATAAACGTTTGTGAACGGGACAACAATTCCATTCATTTTAGAGATATTGTGTGCAATCACAAACAGCTATTTTGTGAAGTACAGTCATTGTAATGAAAGTTAAAATAGCTTCACCATAAACCACAACTGTAAATTAGTATTACCCCTGTTTTAAGAGGCTAATATTATCTGATTAAAAGTAAAAACTAAATGCGATCTTTATTATGGTCAATATATTTATTTTTAAGGTTCTTTTGAACGTGTTTAAAGCAAAGACATGCTGCCACCTAATGAATTAATGTTGCATATTTGACAAAAAGAGTAAAAAAGCCGTTTACACATACATGTATGTTTGGTAAAACTACTAGATTGACAGCCCGGACTTATATTATTTTATTATTTTTTTTATATTGGTAAGAGCGACAAGTTGACATATACGTTGCTTATGATATGTGATTATTTATGTGTTTATGTTGATTTGTATGACAACGGCATACGTGTCCTGGAGGCACTAAATAGTTACCAAATATAAAATATACATGAATGACGTTAAATAACAGTAAGTATTTAACACCTATAGCGATAGTTTCCAACTATACTTATTTTTTTAGTCAATGAGTCAAAGCGTAGACTTTGCCATCTTAGATATATGTTTGTAAATAAATATGTATTATCCCTTTTACTTCGAAATAAAAGTTTATTTAGCATAAAGTTATATAATGTTCAAAATACGATACAAGGTGAAAGAAATACTAATACAATTGAAATACAAATACGTTTAAACAAACATGCGGAACAAATATTTGTAATGATTCAAATAGAAATGAAATACAGAGGCATGAGGCCAAGCACTGTTGGTCTACTCATCAGTTATCAAATACCAAATAGAGTGTTCAGTTGTTCGATTATGTTATCTTATTTTGCACAAACACGTGTGCAATAAACCTTTTGTATTTCATTCATGATAGTGAGGTAAGGCGATTAAGGGTTATACTAAGAGCTTGATGAAAACAAAACAAAAAAATACATGAACAAAAGTCGCTTGATGTTATTTACATTTGACACCAATCGATTACAATAACGAGCAATTTTCGATCAATCGAAAATGACGTCATGTCCTGAAATCAAATGTGATATAAAATTATAAAATATTTTACTGATAACTAGTTTGATAGTTAACTCATTTTCATAAATAATAAAAACTAATTGGACAGCACAGTAATGGAAATTTACTATTTGACCACCAACTTAGCTTGAACCTGTATTATTTATGTTTTATGATACCTGAATAAATTAAAAAAGAAATAAATATACGGCACCTAGATTTATTTAAAGTATTATATTAATCAGCACTGCAGAACTACTTATATTTGATCCATTTCGAAGGTGTAGCTGTAGACAATTTATATCATCCAGCAACAAAACATTCAGGACGTGGCATACATTACCATCTAATGCTAACGCAGCAAACTCTCATGTTGCGATCCCATGAACATTGGCCAGAATCTGATTCGCTTCCATCACAGGAGTATTTGCAGTAACAGCCTGTAAAGACGGTTCTGCTAAAATACACGTTTAGATCGTATATTGGCAACCAAACGTCGTATCAACAGCTGAAAGGAAAATGCTGATTTTTCAGCATGCTGATTCACTTAAGGGGATGCACTTCTCTGTTGAATACGCCAGTGAAATATGAACTGATACTGTGTGTTCTTTAGTGGAAAGTAATTGGTTATAGATAATAATAATAATAATAATAATAATTATTATAACTTTATTTCACGTAGATAAAACATAAAGAAATTTTTACAATGTGGTCTTTAAAAATACAGTATTTATTTAATGTTTTCCGGTGGTTTATAGAGAAATATCAGTGAATTAATTTTGATAATTTCACTGTTTAAAAAAATGGCGTCATTTCACAGCAAACAGTGAAAATTATCGATAATTTTCACTGTTTGCTGTGAAATGACGTCATTTTTTTACGAAATGACGTCATGATTTCAGCGAAATCCTTTAGTTAAATTCTTTAACAATGTATATAAACTGTTAAAAAAGGCATAAAATAAAAAGAAAATTTGTTGGATTCGGTGGAATATTGATCTTAATTCACTCGTGATCATAGAAAATATATATTTTTACTCCTGGCTGCGCCACTCTTGAAAATATCATTTTCTATGATCACTCGTGAATTAAAATCAATAATCCTCCGAATCCAACAAATATCCTCTATATATTTATATCTAGATATAAGTCAACAATGTCTAGAATACTGCAGTCAGCCTTAAAATAATAACAAAAGCAGCATAACTATAATAATAATAAAATAATATTTTTTTTTAAATAATGATGATAATAATAATAAATAGTAATAATAATAAAAACAATAATAATAATAATAATAATAATAATAATAATAATAATAATAATGACAATGATGATTATGATGATGATGATGATGATGGTGATGATGATGATGATGATGATGATGATGATGATGATGATGATGATGATGATGATGATGATGATGATGATGATGATGATGATGATGATGTTGATGATGATGATGATGATTATTATGATGATGATTATGATGATGATGATGATGATGATGATGATGATGATGATGATGATGATGATGATGATGATGATGAAAACAATAATAATTGATAATGCATGTACTTCTAGCCTATATGTTGTCATTATTTTACTTTTTCATATCAACAGACAATCACAAAGCATAAAGAAGAAAAAACCATCAAAACTGTATTTTAATCGATACAATCCACATACACGTCAAAACAAGTTTTGCGCTTGTAGCAAATGCTGTTTAAAGGAAATAATTGTTGGTGCTTGTCTGATATAATTTGGAAAAGTGTTCCATATATTTCTCGCACAATAGGCAAAAGTACGCTTTCCGTAATTGGTTTTAAATGCAACAGATGATAAATCGTTGTAGGTGGTGGACCTAAGAGAGTATGTATTTTTATTCGATACAAAATTAACGTTATCAAAATAATGAGGCATTGAGTCATGTAAAACTTTGAACACTATAATCCCAACAAGAAATGTACACCTATTTTCAAATGACAACCAGCCCAGATTATTATTATTTGTGCAGCTTGTTTCTGTATCGAAATGACCTTCTTTAAATTTGATCTTGTGGCTGAGCACCATATTGTACAGCAATAGTCCATATGTGGTAAGATGTATGAATTGTAAAACAATTCCACTGTTTTATAATTTAGATAGGGTTTAATTCGTTTTAATAAGACAAGCTTTGAGTTGAGCTTTCGACAGACGTTATTTATAATTCGAGAGATATAACTACTTGTTTTATACGAAGGAATTTTGTGTCAACAGTTTATCAGAAGATAATTTTACCATCAAAAAACTTTATCAGCACAGCTTTAAAGTACATACTACTTGCACGCACACAAGTATGCAAGCAGCTGTCGATTGCCCAAATTCGGGCATAGGTAAAAGAAGCATTGCCGTATAAAGAAATTCCTGATTAAACCGTTCCCTCACAAGCTACTGTATGTTCGTTGAATATGCTGATATAAAGTGAATCGCTTAAATGAAGCACAATATATAGTATCACAAGTACCAGTTTCAGTGTCCGAGTACAGCATTAATCATGATAAAGCCGCGTCTTCCGTAAATAGGTCTTACAACGAATGGTATTTAGCATATGACATAAGACACATTTCCGCATGAGCGCACATTTGATTTGTTTACGTAGAGCGAAGTGTCTTCGTAAATCTGCATACTTTTTATTATTTATTTTTATGATAATTATTATATGTGTTATAGTTTTATTAGTTAATACTTATTTGTGTGGCCCACTAAATACACAAGTGCCCAAAGGTCACGCAGCATATCATTTTGGTCCTCTTGTATTTTATATATATTTAAGTATTTATTTCATCGCATATATATTCAATATATATTATGTATTTATGGTTTAATTGTTTTAATTTTTACATATATAGTTTCGTAAATTAAACGTTAACTTTGCATGCAATATTTTTAACTAATATGATTACTTTCAAATGTGCTTAAATATGTTAACATGTACCTTTGGAATAGGTATATAACTGACATGATACTACACAAATGTTTTTACCTGTGAGGTACAACTGCTTGATACTATATGTCATTACATATTAACTATATTTTTTAGAATTGGCTAATAGAGATTTTCTTAAGTTTATCTGGGAACGTATATTTAAGAAAACCATTTCCTACAATAAAGTTGTTACAATACCTACTGGTCGATTGCTTAACACACAAATATATTCAAGACAGATTGTTAAACAAAATATTTAACAAAATTGTTTTCGCAAATATACCATGCATAAAAAGGCTCACACATCTTCAGTAACTTGCGAGAGAACCACAATTGCACCTGCACGCCAACAATAACACCATGAAAAGTTTGCTTATTATATTGATTGTTTAAATAATTTCGACGTCGAAATTTGAAATGATATTATGTTGGGCTTTCTTAAGTTTCGATATAAATGCTGTAATTGTCTTGTTTGTTTCGGGGCGTTTGTCATAAAAGTAATTATGACATTCCATTTAAAACCTGATTATTAATTCACTGATAACTGTCTAGGTTAAACTTGGGACTACCCGTATTATTTTACAATTGTCTACGTACCTAGAAAAGCAACCTCATGCATACTTATTATTAAGGGTTTTGATTAATTTAATACATGTGCATACTTATATTGTTTGTTTTACGCTTGCAAAATATATCATTTTAACTCGTGTATATCACAATATGATTAAAATAATATTCGGTATATGTTATGTGTTCAACTGTATGACAAATTCATTAAATTATATCAGTAGTGATAACCATTGATTTCTCCATCGGTTATTTGAGAAAACAAATGAAAACAAATACAACGATTTTATGTTTTGCATTACGTATTTCTTTTTTGAATTACAATCTTATTACAATTTTCTGATTATCTGTGGCCTGATTGTGGATTTGTTATGCTTTTGAACCGGATTAAACACCAGGTGCTTAATATGGACCATTCCAAGGCCGATGTTACAGCTTTAATAATTAGTAAAATTATGTCAAATTGTATAGGCAATAATCAATTGCCCATAAAAACGCAATATTTTTCAATAATGTTTTTGGAGTTTCTGTATATTTATATATTTAATCGATAAGGTATTGGTGCCATGTTCCAGATATTTAAAAGACGATGAATGCATCGCTTATGCAAAAGCTATCTTCAGCTGTCTAACATACGTTTTGACCTTATTCAACGGGCACTGAAATATTGGAGAAATTGCCGTCATTATATTTAAGTACATACATTTTTTTCTTAATTAGCAGAAGTAATCGCTAAATATTTTAAGATAGATACGCGTGATATTTGTAAATTTTAATTACTTGTCGGTGTAAGGAATTTGCCAATAGTCTGTGCAGATGTATTTATACAAAAACAGAAACAAGAATACGAATATCTTCATCGGCGTAGTGCACTGATTAAATTGGCTGTTCTGAATATCATTAATTTCAGCGTCTTATTTCTGTGTACCCCATGTACACCTACAATCTACATAAATTATATACCGGTAAACATATGTAAGTGATTTAACGGGACATGGACTATAAATTATCATTATAACAGTATGAACATTATACAAAAATGCAAGTACCTAATGGACTTATTGCTAAATGCGTTTAAATGACTAAGAAGTCAAGCGAGTAAACCGATTTAACACATACAAATCATGCGTAGCCCATAATCGATCAGAAAACAAATGACAAGTGTGAATAGAACTTAACCAAATGTCATCGTTATTAAATATAAAGCAATACGAGAGAATAATATTTCGATTGAATTACTATTTGATTAATCAATGGACAAGACATATCAGAACATAAGAATTGCAGCTTGTTATGACTCGATGAAATGAAATAGGTGCATGTAACAAATAAATACCTTCATGAGATATAAAGATAAGTATCATATAGTACAAATTGTAAAACATGACCTAAATCATTCAAGTATAAAAGTAAATGTTAATACTAATTTTCCCAGCCGAATAGTTTTTCTAAAGATAGTTATTGTTTACAATACCCGCAGTATGTATATTAATTAATTTTATTTCTTCCGGATGTTGTAAATATGATTTTGTAGATTCACCTGTCGTCACAGTTTCATTTACACCAAATCTTTTAATGTCCCCCTGTCTATATTGTGGGACATATTGTTTTTGCCCTGTCTGTTTGTGGGTTTGTTGGTTTGTTTGCGTCAAACTTTAACATTGGCCATAACTTTTGCAATATTGTAGATAGCAACTTGATACTTGGCATGCATGTGTATCTCATGGAGCTGCACATTTTTGAGTGGCAAAAGGTCAATGTCAAGGTCATCCTTCGGGGTCAAATTTCAAATATATGGGGGGACATAGTGTTTCACAAACACATCTTTTTTATGATTCATTACATGTAAACTACGATTCTTCAATTACATATGCCTTTCTTGTTCTGACGTTTTAATTATTTATTTTTCCGTGACATATATACAATACCAATATGTGAATGATGTGAGCGAAAACACGATTTGCCAATTCCTTACATCTAGAAATGTGTTCATATTATAAAGTACAGCTCCCGAATGATGCGCAATACGCTGTACAAAATGGTGTTAGTATTTAAAGGTTTCGGTGGAGGCGGACTTGTTTTTATATTATTATCATTCCCCATTCCAGACCTCCGGTAGTACTGACGAAATAATATTAAAATATACATTTGGATGATTAAACCTATGCATCGTTCATGATTGATGAACAATCAAAAAACACTATTACATACTTGAAATAAAGACTGATTTCCAATACATTCGATTGATAGTATGTTGAGTAAAAAACAACACAATTTACACTTTAGAAAACATTGTATCTTAAGTGTAGCACTCTCACCTATTATGAACTAATCATCGTGATTAACTAGTGAGTATAATGTATTTCAATTGACGCGCGACAATTACGTAGAATAATTTTTTGCAATGTTTGCTTTGTTTGTGAATTTTACGGGGAAGATGGTCATGTAGAGATTTACAAATCGTTCACAATGCACGTGCACAAACCGGATATAAAATTCTTTAGACAACAGTAAGCTGCATCTGTTCTCCTTTTAGGCCTGCTTCATTAGATAGAAAAGAACAAACTGAATTGGAGTTAAATAGTATTATAGCACAAACATAAAATTGGAAGTGCTTTTTTTAATAAGTATGTTTGATTGCAAGCCATTGTGTCTCCCTTTATCTATCTAAAGCTTCAACTATTTTTAGTTTCCAATTATGGTCGTTATTTTGATTGAATGAAATAATATATTAAAGGGACCTTTTCACAGATTTAGTCATGTATTGAAGATTGTCATTAAATGCTTTATACTGATAAAGGTAAACATTTTATCTAAAAAGCTCCAGTAAAAATCAAGAATACAATTTAAAAAAAGATAAAAGTAACCCTCCACAGGACTCGAACCACTGACCCCTGGGGTCCGTGAGTAAACGTCTACCACTTAGACTACTCGGCCATCCGTTCATACATTGAAGGATATATTTTATACTTTATATAAGCAATCCTCTTAGTTTCACAAAATATAACGACAACAACAGAACTCCCCAAAGTATTCAATCGTTTCGCGTTGCAACGCTTTATAATTTTCAGGTTTTTTAACCGTCAAAAGATTAATATAATGGCTATTTTAGAGCACAGAAAATGTTCAGTATTACTGTTTCCTCACAAGTAACATAACTTAAACTAAAATTTGCGTATCTGAAACAACTTTTTTTTTAAATTTTGTCAATTTACCAAAACATGAAAAGGCCCCGTTAACGCCTCGTTGTTTCTATTTGACCTTCAAAGAAATCATCCATACATCAACTGTAAGTGCCGTTTTGGAGAAGATGTGCAGACGGATATAAATGTGATAAATGATTACTGAGCAATTCTTCAAAGATTGATTAGAAAATATAATACACTCAGAGGGCCAGATAAGATGAAAAAAAGAAAATACGCACGACTTAAAATTTTGTTGAGTAAAAACACTCCTGGCTAAATTCGGATAACGCATCGTGTGCAATTTCAATGCGTTTTAGCCGTTTATATATGCATATAATTTCATGTAAACATGACTGGTTCCAGTCATTAGGTCCACACCGCTAAAAACGTAGTGACATCACCATCTATGTATAGAATGTGATTCCCGACGTAATTTACTCCTCAGTCAGAACGGTATCATTTCATTTTGGCCCACGATAAAGGCCGATGTTGACACAACGGGCTCCTCGCTGCAGTGTTGAGAATCGATATACGCTAACGGTGAAAACATTTGGCCTCACATTCGATAAAACCCGAATCGCCCAACATCAAGCATATAATTTTTGCTTTCAGTTCATCTCTTGTATGGCACTATAGAAAAAACCTTTTTCCCTCAATCACTTTTTAAATGGCATCCGAAATATGGATATAATAAACAAGTTTTGAGGGCCAAGCTTAGAAGATTTTGAACGTGGCTTTACAGTGTGTGCTAAACAGTGGCTTGCCAAATCAAGACGGAAAAGAGATTAATGGCTGCGTATAAGTCAATGGCAAATAAAACAGAAAAACTGTTAAATAAAACAAAAGGGATTGCTTTATTGTGTACAAGACTGTTTGTTATAGCGAGTTAACACTACTGTAGATTTATTATTAATTATAACCCTTTGAACATAAAAACTCCTTTAAATTATCGGATTTTGATTTTTACTCATCAATTAAAAATTTAATATGAGTGAAATACCCCTCGGCTGAAAATAATATCTGGAGCTCTGATAAAGTTATATGCTTTTAAATGTTTGTCAAATATAGGATCACCTAGCTCAAAATTAACAAAAAATAAGTGTTTTAACAATAAAAAATGTACTACTGATAATGGGAGTTTTAAAATAAACTGGGATTTAACTGCAACCGTTTTGATGAGCGTGTAATTAAATGTTGTCATAAACGTTCATCTGAAAGTCACTATTCCCATAATCTCGTGTAACTACGATGTCTTATTTAAGCCAGATGATATCGCTGGTGCATAAACTTTAGTTTTGCACACATATAGATAGATTTGATTTGATCTGTTTATTACCAGATGAATTTATTATATTTACTATCGAATCTCTATTGGCAGAAAGAAAAGATTCGATCGAAGGCAAGTAAATAGAACGGAAAGAACAATTGGTACATATCTTCATCATCCCGCAGTTTCAAGAGGTGACTTTAGAATATTTGTATCACCTAAGTGTGTGCTGAGTTCATTGCAAATTGTACGGAGCAGAGGTGCATGGTCTGGAGTCTTTTTGGGCTGTTATATAAAAGTGGAGAAATATTACGGATCTGTTCGACCTAGTATTTTGTTTGTTAACCATGTGTTGCGAAGCTCTAGGAAGTGAAGTAATTGCACCGGGATGCACATAAACGGACAGACTTGCACAAATAAACTGCAAATAATAATTTATGTAAAAAGTATATTAATTTTTGAACGTGAGTAAATTAAAGGAGAAACATTAGGTTAAAATATGAGTGTTAATTTGTTGTTTGTTAGCAGCACACCGAAAAAAATATAAACGTTCGCTTGCCTATATGTTAACTTGAATGTGAATAGTTTGTTAAAACAATTTTCGAAGTGTTACGAAGTGGAGAAAGTCAATGACGAGCTTGAATACAACCGATTACGTAAAAGAATCATTATGTCATTTATTTCATGTCTTGTTTATAAGTGCGGATTTTGATCAAACATACATCTGAATGCGGTTTACTTGAACACGTTGTTAACGTTGCTTACGCCAAAATGCCTCTGCAGTTCTGTTACTAAAATAAAAGATTCTCAGTAAGTATCTTTAAATGTGATATCATTCTAACAGAGGCAAAACAGTCTGTATCAATCTATAGAAAATAAAAAATGTGAAATTTTGTCACAAATACAGTTTTTTTTCACGACATGGCTCATGTTTTATAATATTTAAGTGCTCCGCAAACCAAACGCAAATCACTGAAAGAGTCATGTACTTTATTTCATGGAATTTGCCACTGCTATTTGATTGGAATTTCCATTTCCTTCACATTTACAATTCCTTGTTTGGTAATGACATCAACCATATATCAGTGGATAATTAATAACATGAAATGGTATTCGAATCCGCTTTGGAAACATTCCATGCTTATCAATTATGCACACAGCGGCATAGATTTTAGATTATAAAACGTCACTCTCGAAAACAAATATTTACTTTTATGCATAATCGTAAATCTGCAATAATAGGTCTCTTAATACAGAAAAAATCGCAACATTTAATGAAGATAAACATTTGTGAAAAGATCTACTACTGCGTAAGAAGTGGCATGCTTTGAATAATTTATCATAGGTCGTCTCCGTATAACTGTAACAAAACTGACACATTCACAAATTGACGATTGTATGCACAGCAAGACTATTCGATAGTGTAAAGCGTAAGTCAGGATAAGATAAATATATGCTTCAAATACGTTAAACTTCCACTATAACAAGTTTGTTATTTATAAAAGTATGCGTTTTTTGTCTTTTGCTCTAATGTCGCATATTTGACACAGGTCAACGAGCTCAATAAAAAAAAACTTAAACAGCGTTTAGACAATACACATTGATTGTGACTAAACACATGACCTTTTATCTTGACAAAGTATAATTTATGTTACGTTGATTATTGACAAAAAATTGTTTATATAGGTAAGTTTTATTATACTACTTCAAATGAAAAATTAATTCGAATTTTAAAGTGTATCGAAGCCCAAAATCCTAACGTTCTAATATAGAAACATTACAGCCAATCTATAAAACGTTGCGAACCGTTTCCTTGAGCGTATTCATCATCATAAAAGATGAACGTTTAAAACAAAAAGAACAACTATTGTTTGTGTAGTATGTTGTGACTTTCTAAACATATACTTTCACATAGTTGTTCTAAACGTTGATGGTTTGAAAGAATTCGCATGGAAAGCATCAAACGGCCTTTTTTTATTACTAAGGTGAATAACTCATGCAAATATACGTACTTTAAACATACGCATCTTGAACAAGTCCATTTGAATGTATTTATTGGGGAAAAATATAAAAACATGTTCATAACCGTGGCTTACGACCGCACATTGTTCAAATTCCCACAGCTCTTCTAATTGCATTTTAATTTGTTCTGGGATTGAGCGATACTTAAACAGTGGATATTTGGTTGATGGAACTTAACTCAAACTTGTGTTGTTGTGTTCAATAATAGACATTTCTGAGAAATATGTATTTTTCTCGGTTAAGACCAAGGTTTGATAGCATCGTATATGCAACGCCGAAAGTGTGATTAGGAGGTATGCTTAGGGGTAATACATAGAACTTAGTGGAAAAAACAATCCGGTGTAGGAAAGTCGAATAATTTTTTATTTTCTTTACACTTGACACTTACACCAATCGTTTACGACAAAGTGCCTTTATTGATCAATCGACAATGTTGTCAGGCCCTGTAATCAAAGTTCAACATAAAATTTAAAAATACTGTGATGGTAAATGTTCAAATAGTTTATTAATTGACCTAAATAATCAATTAAACCGTTGGAAAGCATGGTAATAAATATTTGCCATTTTTGCACCAATGTAGTCATTTGAAATTATCTTAAGCAGTTGTATTATTTATGTTTTGTGAAAACTGAATGAATAAAAAATCATTAATGACAAATGGCTTGATACAAATATCATATTATTCAGCATAGCTGAATTAAGTATATTTAATCAAGTTCGAAGTTGAAGCGGTAGAGAGTTGTTATACAGCACACAAAAAATACAGGTCATGACACACATTACCATCAAGTGCTACTGCAGCAATTTCTCATGTTGCGATCCCATGAACATCGACCAGAATCTGTTTCGCTTCCATCACAGGAGTATTTGCAGGAACACCCTGAAAAGAAGGTTATACTAAAATACACATTTAGTGCGTTTATTGGCTGTCAATCTTCCTACCAACAACTGGAAAGCGAAGGCTGATTCTTGAACTTAACCCATTAAGCCCAATGGACTCTCCAATCCTTCTAAATTGGATCAATTTATTTCCAGAATTAGGGATGTTAAGTATATTTATTTCTATATTTAGAATATTTCTTACGGAAATTCTTTTAAGCAAACAGCGCAGACCCTGATGAGACGACGCATCATGCGGCGTCTCATCTGAGTCTACGCTGTTTGCAAAGGCCTTTTAGATAGACACTAGGCATACATGGGTTAAGGAAATATACTTCTCCGTTGAATACGCAAGTGAAAAAGCTAATGATAATGGTGTGTTCTTAAATAAATAGTCATTGTTTATAAATACTGCGAAACATACTACACTACTATTCGTAGGACTTTATTAAGAGTTTTCGCAGTTTGTCAACAGTATTTCTGTAATATCATGCCGATAATTCTACAAACATACACTTTACACCAACAGCTTTTTTGCTAGTACTATGTGAACAAATTTATGCAAGTAACTGGAAAATGTCCAAGTTGAGGCACAGGAAGGAAAGAGTAGCCGTATAAAGGAATAACTGACCCCCTCCCCCCCCCCCCACACACACAAGCTATGTTCATTGAAAATGATGACAACACTTGAATCGCTTCAATGAAGCAAAATATACAGCATCACACTAACCAGTTTTAGTGGCTGATTAAAAGACAGTATCCTTTGAAGACTCGCGTTTTGCAAAAAAAAAAGGTATTCTGCCTTATGCATTCGCGCAATTTGGTCGGAAGATACGCTGTCCGCTATAAAGTCACGCAAGGTTCAGTGATCTTATAAGTAGAGAGCGTAGCCCTATTTCCCGATTACGCAAGTGTGCGTGCTGGTGTGGAGCTACGATGGTCGCATATGGCATAATGTCCATTTTCGCACAACGCGCTCAATTGATCAAGATAGTCCATTTCCCTTTGCAATCTGAAACAATTTCCTTGCGGCGACGCTACCCAGCAGATTCTGGAAATTTTGTAATTTAATGGAATATAAACTGTAAACTGCATTGTATTATTATTATCATTTTATTATTATTGTTATTATTGATTTTAAATTAATATCATTGTTATGGTGTACAAGACAACCAAACGCCGACAAGTCAGGCAGCATATCATGTAGGTCCTCTTGTATTAGGGAAACTATATGGTGTATAATGATTCATTTTAATATGAATACTTAAAAATATGCCAACATATGTGAACAAGTACCTTTCGAAGAGTATATTATCAACATGATATTATACAATATTGTTTTATCTGTTATATCATATATAAATGCATAAATATATATATGTATATAATGTATATATATATAGACGAAATTATTAATGTGTGTTATAT
This sequence comes from Dreissena polymorpha, assembly GCF_020536995.1. Taxonomy (NCBI): domain Eukaryota; kingdom Metazoa; phylum Mollusca; class Bivalvia; order Myida; family Dreissenidae; genus Dreissena; species Dreissena polymorpha. Next base: position 32,218,566 of record NC_068370.1, read on the forward strand.
TTTAGAATTGTCAAACAATGATTGTCTTAATTGATGTCGACAAGATAAATGTGCTTGTTTGTTTTGGGGATTTCGTCATGAAAATTAATTTAAAATTCCCCTTAAATAACTGATCATTAATGTACTGATTAACGCCATGGTTCACGTTGGGGAATTACCGGTTGCATTTTGCAAAGTTGTTCTTAATTGCTATCTTGAGTTGTGTTTCATAAAAAAGAACATGTGCATAACTATACGGCGTGTATAAAGCTTGCGCCCGATAAACTGAAAATCTGTATAAATTTCCGTTAAAACCAAATTGAGTCATATTTTGAGAATGTATTTCATTTTATGTTTATAATTAAATCATGATTGATCGATTAATGTTTGAGTAATTAATGTCCATTAAATCTAATATATGCTCTGCTTTATTAGTTATATTTTTTTTAAATTTAAATTATATTGCTATCAGGCTTAAACTTATTCACACTGTATTTTGTGATCACGTGTGGGCCTGGTGTCAGGTTTGTGATGTTATTGAACTGGATTAAAAACCAAATCCTCAACACTGACAATCCCGATGCTTTAAGCACTATTGTATGTCAAAAGTCGTATTGTTTGTATTGCAATGTTCTATGTATGCAATTTGTAATGTAAGTGAAATTAAAGACCAGCTGGCAACACTTTTTGCCTGATAATATTTCCGGAGATTCCATATTCCTATATATTTAAGCGCAGTTAATACGGTGTTTGTGCCATTTGTCAAATAAATTACAAAGATCGTCGCTCTAAATGTCCAAGCGTTGTGCAGGTCAAAGTTTTCGTCGTAGCTGTTTAAATTCGTTCTTGTCCCAAGTCAAGACCGCAAATTGTGTACAAATTGTGTACACTTATCGGAATTCCCAATTACACAGTGCAGATGTGTTCATACGAAACAGAAACAGCCAATACGACTTAATTGTTCTGTATTTGCCTAGTGCACAGAATAAAATTGCCATTCTCAATATAATATGTTTAATTTGCGATTATTTTTTGCTTTTCATTCTTCTGATTTAATACAAAAATATATCAACGCCTTCGTTATTTGAATGCAATAACCTTTAAATAAATCAACTATAATTCAACAGTACATGTCCCTTTTTGAGAAGAAATGCAGACTGATATTAATGTATTTAATCATTGTCGTGATATTCTTTAACAATCAATTACACACACTAATACAGTGCAGGTTTAAAATGGATTGTTTTTCAAACAAAGATCAACCAAAGTCAATATTTTTTAGATTTGTACCGTTGCTAAACAAAAACAACTGTCATAAAGATAATGAGATTTTGAAAATTTATTGGCATTACTCCTCAATAGTTGTGATGATCGAGTAATTTATTTGTTGCATATAATGTTCATCTGACAGTCTATAATATCTTCACCGATCCCGTATTCTCTAGTTGCCAGGGTGTTTAAATAAAACCGAATTCTATGGTTTGTGCATCAGCTTTAGTTTTGTAGACATAACGTCTATCTTAATAAAGTCTATATGTGCCATTTAATAGGTTAAATAACATAAATAAGTTCAAACATGCTCGTGAATAGCTATCAAATTTATGTGTAAACTGACTTATGAACATCGCGTATTTGAAAATGTCAATAGCTGTTATAGCTTTATTAATAAAAAAGTGTTAGTTTCTATCCAATGATGTTTTCCTATATTGCCAATTAGGAGACAACAATAGCATCCTGTTATCGTGAATACACTTGCTCTAGGAGACCAAAATCACGACTAATTAGCGTAAGCGTGAACAAAATATACTGTATATTTGTTCAAAAATTAAAAGATTTCAAGTTATATATGCTTTGTACGCATAATCAATAAGAAAACAATGTTTTAGTGACTTATTGCTTATCCATACTTATATTAATTAGGGATGCGATTCTCAGTAGAGCAATTATATGGTTTTCTGTTTGAGCCACATATGCATTCTTAATTTAAAAAAAGCCTTGCAATAAATAAGGTTTAAACATGTCAAAGAAACTCTTTTTTATAAGATATTCCTACAAGATTGGACATCATTGGTTTGTTGTCCTTCCTCAACTTCACTAACTGATCGATCATTGAAGCCTACACAACTTTTTGTAATTTACAGAAAACGGGTTATTGACTGATTACGTTTTCAATAAAGTATTGTTTAAATGCTTAGAATTATATAAAGACCTTTAAATTACAATGTTTTTCAAAAAAATGTTTTCGCATGTTAAAGAAGAAACATACGTTATGCGAAATGTGGAACACAAATTATACTATTTACTCAATTTAATTTGTTGTGACAAAACAGTAATTCATCATTAACATCTCAGACAAAACGTTCAAAAGAACCAACATATTTAAATACTGCGTCAGTAGTTGTGATTTCTTTATAACAATAATGTATTTGTTTTCAACAGTTTTTCAGTCATTATTGTACCTCAACTGGCTTCATTGTTTTTTACCTTTCTATTAGCCTGTTACACAATTGATTAGTTTTAGTAACATCAAAAGCAAAGAACGTGTTATGTTGTGAGGAGCTGATCAAGCCTGATATTGTTTGACCATACTTTTAGCGATAAAATGAAGCACTTTCCATTGTTTGCGTCCATTGGTTACTTGTTTTTATACATGCAATACCTGGAGTAAATGGAGAAAGAACACGGTCTTACATGAAGAATATACGGCATTAACAACGAGCGCTTATGAATATATACATATATATTAATGTATTTATTATTGTAATAATTACTGTTGTGAGTATTATTGTTATTTATATGATTAACCGAATGAAAATTAACAGTAACGACCCGATAGATGGTAAATTTAAAAATATTTGTGTAATACACTGTAGCTTTTATTATATTTTAAATCAACAAAAAGCTTTGGAAACATGATAACATAATCAAGACGGAAGCTTAAAGCTCAGAAAGTCTCTTGTTTTGTTACGGATTAATGAATCTATGTATGTTAAAAGACGTGTTTTTTACCACAAAGAAGTAACAATTATGTTACTAGCTGTAAAAAAATGTGAGTGTGGCACTATATTAGAAAAAAAGAAACTTCACTGAATGACAAAAAATGTAGATAATAAAATCAAAACGAAGCGTACTAAATAGCAAATAGCACAACATGAAACAAAAATGCTAACATCCACATGCTCACTAGAAAGCAACCTTGTACAAATATAGATAGAGGCGGTATACAATATAGAGAGCAATCTTGCGTGCCGTACGTGAATGCTTGTATAAGAGTGTGTAGACCGCATAGAATTGATTTGATCGTTTTATTACCAGATTAATTTATTCGATTTACTATCGAGTCTCTATTGACAGGAAGAAGAAAGAAAAGATTCGATCGAAGTCAAGTAAATAGCTATTACTGACTTCATATAAAATCTAATATAATATTATCGTTAGTTGGACACGAAAAGATCAAATGGTACATATCATCATCATTCCGCAGTTGCAAAGAGGTGCCTTAACAATATTTGTATCACATAAGTATTTGTTAGTTAATTGCAAATTGTTCGGTGCGAGGTGCAGGATCTGGAGTCTTCTTGGGCTGTTATGAACAAGTGGAGAAATATGGTTCTGTTCGACCTAGTATTTCCTTTGTTAACCATGAGTTGCGAAGGGCACATGAGGAATTGTAGTAATTGCATCGGGATGCATATATACGGACCGACTTGCACATATAAACTGCATATAATAATTTATGTGAAAGGTAGACACCATTTGAACGTGAGTTAAAGTAAAGGGGGAATATAAGGTTAAAATATGAGTGTTAATTTGTTGGTGGTTAGTAGTACACCGATCAATATCAACGACTGCTTGTCTATATGTTAACGTAAATGAGAGAAGTTTGTAAGGTAGCGCACCCATAATGGGCACCTTTCCAAATATAATCTAATGTAGTATTTTCTTAATCAGCATCATTTCACTGAACTACATGCAAATTTGTAGGTAGGCTTTCAGTGCTTTAAATTATTTTTACTGATTTATTCAAAACCACCCCATGCTCGGCTTTTGTCCAGTTTATTTGCACCCCTTGGGTATATGAAAGTTCCATAATTCATACAGATTTCAAAACATTGGCATGCATGTGGTGTGTACAGATGCAGAAAAGATGTTTAAAGTTTAAACAAGATGAAATAAGGGGCAACTATTTCCCAAAGACTATGTGCACACAATTTTTCAAATCACTGGGAAAACAACAACGTGAGGCAAAGGTAGGGAAAAGTAGCCGTAGACAGGAATTCTTGACCAAACCCATACACATGCTATGCTAATTGAAGATGCGAACAACACGTGAATCGCTTCAATGAAGCAAAATATAAAGTACAAGAACTAGTTTTGTGGCTGAGTAACAAGACGTATCCCTTTGAGAAACGCGTTTCACAAAAATGGGCCGTCTTCCTTTCGCATTGCTATTTGGTCGAAAGAGACGCCGCCCGCTATAAAGTCAGACAATGTTCAGTTATCTTATTAGTACAGAGCGTAACCCTATGAAAAGATTGTGCAAATGCGCGTACTGGTGTGGAGCTACGTTTGATGTATATGGTATAAGGGCCATTTTCGCAGGTCGCGCTCCATTGATCCAGATAATCCATTTCCCTCCAGTCCGAAGATGTGATGATACAGTATGAACTGCTAAACGTAGACATCGTCAGCCAAGCTCCACATGTCATTGGTTGTTTCGCCCCTTTATGCTTGGTACAACCTCGAGGTGACGGGGCAGGTAGTGATGGCCAATCACTACCTCGTCTACGATGGCTGCCAATTTGGTTCTCTGCGCCTTAATCAGAGCCACATGAATTCTCGTTCAGTTTCCGTACCAAGGGCGTTGTTTGTAGTCTTCCTGGAGCAACGTCCTTGCGGCAAAGATTTTCGGCAAAATTGTGAAAAGTTTGTAATTTAAAGAAGTGTAAACTTTAAACTGCATATCATTAATACTATAATTTTTATGATGGTTATTATTTGTTTTAAATTATTATCATTGATATGGTGTGAAAGACAACCACGTGCAAAAAAGTAACGCAGCATATCATGTTGGTCATCTTGTTTAACGGTACACATATGTAGCAATAGCGCCGATATACTAGTATTTAAAGATAGTAATTGTTTCTTTTAGTTTTTAGATTTTTGTCCGATGATAAAACTTGAACTTTGCAGGTACTATTTTACAGCTGCAAAATAGTTTGTTACTAAATGTGCCAATATATGTGATAAAATAACTTGTAACGAATATATTATTGACATGATATTATACAATATCGTTTTTAAGTGTTATAATAATAGCTTGATACTATATGAAATTATTAATGTGTGTTATATTTTTAGAATTGTCAAACAATTGATATCTTAATTAATGTTTCTAATTATATTAAAAAGTCATCGACTAATTTCTATCATAGTGCTGTTTAAAAAACCACGGTATTTTAATTTACCAAAAAAATATAATCAAGGAACAATGTACACAAATGATCTTCGACAAAAAAATTACGCCAATATGACTTTATAAAAAAAGTCGTTTGTACCTTAGGCAACTTGTGGGAAAACTCCAATTGCAACATTTCACGCAAACAGCAACACATCATGTCGGTTTGGTAACAAATATCGATGTCGAGATTTGTAAATGATATCATGGTGGGTTTGATAGTCTTGATGTCAACAATATCAATTCCCTTGTTCATGTTGGGGATTTCGTAATGAAAATTATTTTTAAATTTCACTTTCAAAAAACTGATTTATAATGTACTGATTAACGTCATGGTTAACGTTTGGGAATGTCCTTTGCAATTTGCAAAGTCGTTATTAATTGCTTTTTCGAGCTGTGTTTCATTTAAGTACATTTAAGTACATTTGAATAATTATCCGTCATGTATATACAGCTGGTGCAAGACATCATGAAAACTGCATTCATGTCCGTTAAAAACAAATCGCTTCATCTTCCGTGCTTCACGATTTGGACAATGTATTTCATCTTATGTTTGTGAAAAATGCTATCAGGCTTAAATCTTGTGTATTTTGCGATTATGTCTGGGCCTAGTGTTAGGTTTGTTATGCTTTTGAACCGGATCAGAAACCAAATCCTTTAAACCTATAATGTCGACGCTTTAAACCTGTTTATTTTAACTCGATTTCATTGATTTACTTACTACTTATTAAAACACTATCGAGGCCGTTTTGTAGGCGTAGGAACCAGTACTTCGTGTCTTTTGGGGAGATCTGAAGAACGCTACCACTGTGGGAATCGAACCCGTGACGCTGTGCGGACATCATTTCCATTACACCATGGCGACCGATGCTTTAATGACGATGTTATGTCAAACGTCGTATTCTTTGTATTGCAATGTACTGTGTAGATAATTGGTAATGTAAGTGAATTCAAAGACCAGCGGGCTTTCTTTCCTAATAATGGTTCCGGAGATTCGGTGTTCCTATATATTTAACTGCCGTTGATAAGGTGTTTGTGCAAATTTGTGCAAAATTTGTCGAATAAATAACAGAGATCGTTGCTCTAATAATGTCTAAGCTTTGTGCGCGTCGAAGTTTTCGCCGTAGCTGCTTAAACTCGTTTTAACCCAAGTCAAGACCGTAAATTTTGTACACTTATCGGAATTCAAAATTATAGAGTGTAGATTTGTTCATACGACACAGAAACATCAAATAGGACTAAATTGGTGTGTATATGCGTAGTGCACAGAATAACATTGCCATTCTCAATATAGTTATTTTTACTTTCAATGTGACTTTTCAGATTTTAAAAATGGTCGTTCTTTTGATTTAATACGAAAATATATCAACGCCTTCGTTATTTGAAAGCAATAACCTTTAAAGAAATAAACCATAAATCAACAGTGCATGTTCCTTTTTGATCAGAAATGCAGACTGATATTAATGTATTTAATCATTGTTGTGATTTTCTTGAACAATTAATTACACACAATAATAAATTTAAGGTTTTAAATTGATTGTTTTCAAGCAAAGATCAACCAAACTTAATATTATTTAGATTTGTTCACTTTGCTAAGCAAAAACAACTGTCATAAAGATAATGAGATTTTACAATTGTGTTGGAATTAATAACTAAGCAATATTTGTGACGATCGTGTAATTACTTGTTGCATATAATGTACATCTGAAAGTCTATAATATCTCCACTATTCACGTATGCTCTAGTTGCCAGGGTGTTTAAAGTGAACCGAATTCGATGGCTTGTGCATAAGCTTTAGTATTGTAGACATATATATTGTCTATTTATTCCATTTAATAGGTTAAATAACACAAATACTTCGAAACATGCCTGTGAACAACTATCAAATTGATATATGCACGGACTTAGGAACATCGCGTATTTTAAAATGTCAATTTCTATATTACAGCTTAGTGAATAAATAAGCGTAAATTTCTGTCCAATGATGTTTTTCTATATTGGTACCAATTAGGAGACAACATGAGCTTCCTGTTATCGTGAATACACTTTCGCTAGGAAAACTAAATCACGACTAATTAGCGTAAGCGTGAACAAAGTATACCGAATATTTGTTCGAAAATGTAATAAAAGCCATGCATGTTGAGTACGCTTTATCAATAAGAAGGCAATTTACTTAGTATTAGTGACTGATTGCTTATTCATACTTCATATCAATTAGGGCTGCAATTCTCAGTAGAGCAGTTATATATTGTATACTGTTTGAGCCAAAGCCACATATGCATTCATTGTAAAAAATGCTTGCAAAAAGAAGGTTTAAACATGTCAAGGAAACTCCTTTTTATAAGATTGTTCTCGAAGTTTTGACAACATTGTTTTGTGAGCCTTCCTCAATTTCACAAAATGATAGATTCATGAAGCATGGACAACTTTTTTCATTTACAGTAAAGGTAAAGTAAACCGAGAAAGAACACGGGCGTTCATAAACAATATATTGCATTAACAACGACGGTTTAAAATACAAATATTTAAATGTTATTTTACTGTAATAATAACTGTTGTAAGTGTGATTATGATTTATATGATTAACAGACGAAACATTGACAACAAAGACCCGATAGATGGAAGGTTTTAACATATTTTGTAATATACAGTAGCTTTTATTATACTACAAATCAACGAAAAGCCTTGGAAACATGACAACATTATCAAGACGAAATTTTATTGTTCAGAAAGTCTCGAGTTTTGTGACGGAATCATGTATCTTTGTATGTAAACAGCGTTGTTTAACACTAAAGAACTAACATTTGTTACTAGATAGTTAAATACGAATTTAGCGCTATATTAGAAAACCGAAGATTACCTGAATGCGAAATCATTTCGAAAATAAAATAAATATGAAAAATAGTAAACAGCAAATAGCAATACATGAAACACAAATGCTTACTCCTGTATGCCCACTAGGAATTTAACGTGTTCACATATAGATAGATGAGGTATATAATATAGAGAATAATCTTGCGTGCCGTGTGTGCATGCTTGTATTAGCGTTTGTAGACTGAATAGAATTGATTTGATTTGGTTTATCAGATGAATTAATTAGATTCTCTAGCGAATCTTCATTGCCAGAACGAAAAGATTCGATCAAAGGCTAAATAAATAGCAATTACTCACTACATAAGATAAAACCTAATAGTTCCGTAAGTTATGAACGAAGTGATTAAACGGTACAATGCAGTTTCATCATCTCGTGTGCGAAAAACAAAGTCTACGCTTTCTTTTATACCAAATGATAAAGTATGACATTTCGGCAGTAAAATAACAGAAGTGAAAATAAACACGTTGTTATTTTCACCGATGAAAATAGCACATTTTCGGAAATACTTTTTCTATTTTTAGATTATTATATCAATATTTACTTCAAGACTTATATATTGTTTATCACCACGACTGAACTAGAAACGCTTTCCATCGAATCCATTACATGTTCTTTTTATTTTATGTTTTTTTCACCGTTTATTTAATTGTAAAGTGTTTAACCGGAGAATTTCGCTGGTATAATAATGACGTCATTTTGTTTATTGAAATGTATTGAGGCACGCCACGGGAGAAAGGGTAACATTTCAGCGAAAGGGAAACAGTTGTTAATTATTTTCTTGAAAAAAATGGCATAAAAGAAACAGAAAATGTGTTCAGGCCAGTGTAAGATCGTTTGTTATTTCATTCGTGATCATAATTTTTTTTAAATTCACTCGTGACTACGCCACTCGTGAAAATATATTGTCTATGCTCACTCGTGAAATAACAAACAATCTTACGCTGACATGAACAAACATCCACTATGTATTTAACGAAGAGGAATGCCCGTCGCATTTAGCATCACATAAAAGAAGTCTATTTTATCCATAAGCTGTCAAATTTCAATACTTAGTATATGTATTTCTTACAAACGGGTTTATTTTCATTTAAAGGAATGTAATATTGCGTTTTTCGAACTGATGCGTGTATTTAGAAATTGTGGTGGACATGGACTTTAACATCTTCAAAAGTGGTCACGTTACAAAAATTTTAGTTGTTTTAAAGAAATTTCATATTAAACATTTTAAGTTTCAATAAGTGCGTGCCATTTTCCAAATCGGAAAAACTGAATGCAAATAACTGATACATGTCTATCACATATTGAATCGTGGTTTAGTATATGGTTTATAATATTTAAGTTGCAAACCAAACTCACATCACTAAAAGAGTCATGTGCTGTATTTTGAGAAATTTGGAACTGCTATTTGTTTAGAATTTCCAATGCATTCACATTTACAATATGAATGAATGTACAATATGTATACATACTATTTGAAAGTGTAGATATGCCTTTTCCTAAAACTGTATTGTTTCTTTATAAATAATTCTGATTTGCGTATTATTTCGAAGGTTATATAAAAATCTACACGTCTACGAAAACGTTTTGATGCCTTGTTTGGTAATGCCATTTACCATTATTTCACTTCATCACTTTCACTTCATTTGCATGAACGGATATTCGAATTAGTTTTGGAAACACTCGATCCTGATCAATAATGCAAAAGCGGTATAGGTTTTAGATTTTAAATGTCACAATCGCAAACAAACAATGCACTCTTTAATTAATATCCAGCTACATGCATACTCATACAGCTACAAAAATAGGTATTTGAATGCATAAACGAAAGTGAATTATTTAATGAAGATTAACACTTTTAAAGAGCACTACTACTGCGTAGGAAATTGCAAACCTTAAATAATGTATCGTAAGTCTCCTCTTTCCTTATTACTGGTAAAAAAACTGACACATTCACAAATCTACTATTGCCAGCAAGGCAAAACTTTAATGGATATTGTTTAGCGTAAGTCAGGATAAGAAAAGAAACTTTTAAAATCCACTAAAGCAAGTGTGTGATATATAAATCATGACATTTGTCTTTTGCACTTCTTTGCCGAAGAGCTAAACGGTAAAAGCATATCAGCTTTTAGACGAAAAACATTGGCAGTGCCTAAATACATTACTAGTATTTTCAATGATATTATATCTGTTTCACGTGCGGTTTAATTAACGTTGATTTCTAACAATAAATTGTTGCTATAATAACGTTAAATTATACTGCTTCAAATGTAGAATTCAATCTAATGTTAAAGTGAATCGAAGGCAGAAATCCTCACGATATAGACAAATTATAGCAAATCGATAAAACATTACGAACCGTTTCATTGAGGCTGGTCATCTAGTTCATCATAATAAAAGATTAACGTCTGAAAAAAAACTAAGAATGTTTGTGTAGTATGCTGTAAGTTTGTAACAACATACTTTCACTTAATTGTTCTTAACAATAATGGTTTGAAAGAAAACTCATCGAGTGCATCAACTGTCCTTTTTTCAATTACTGAGGGAATGAATATGAATAAGTAATGCAACTGTAAATTATTCATCCTATCACCGTAATTTTACATGTATATTATTGCTATAAAATTATTTTAGCTGTTATAAAATATACGCATTGTAAAGATACGTACGCATCTGGGAAAATTCGACGGGAATGTATTTATTGGCAAAATGTATATGAGTTTTTTTCATATCGATGGCTAATGGACCGCACACTGTTTTAATTCCCACAGCTCTTTTAATTGATTTTTTTTTAGCTGGGATTGAGCGATACTTACACGGTGAATGTTTTGTTGATGGATCTTAACTCAAACTTGTGTTGATGAAAACAATAATAGACAATTAAAGAGAATATATATTTTCCTTGTTACGAACAAGATTTATCATAAACTTGCAGGCAACGCCGAAATTTAACGCCGGGAACATATACGTTTCAAGCCCACTTCAACCACTTAAATACATGTTGTGTATCGCCTTGAGTAAGTGACACTGTGCACGTGATACGATATTCTCTCTTTTGTATTCAAAAGAATTAAAAACATCGTTTGGCATTCCTCTATTCGATTGAGCAATTTACATTTAATCAATTTGGATGAAGAATATATTGCTTGCAGTCGATTTACAACTTGCTTCACAATTGTGTCGTACCCGTAGTATACTGTACGTATTGTAAAATACCCTCGTTTGCCGTTTGAATCTCAATTGTATGTACTCAAAGGCTTGGCCTGTTAAACACAAATGTAACTTTCTGAGACAATAACAATAGAAACAAAAACTATTTATACAAGCTTCTTACAAATCCTTTGATTTATTCTTGGTTCTGTGTTCGTTGCCTTTACATTGTGTATAAATATGAACATTCTGCATGTTCTATAATAGTGACATGTTGATACCAATTTGTATTCTTCTAAAAGAGTATATAACCGAGGGAATACCGAGATATTTATTTCATTATTGTTTATCACAAAGGTGCGGTTATGCATATGCGAATAACATCCGACTACGGAGCAATTAATGTTGGCGATCGTTAATCAAGATGGCGCTATACGTTTATCTTATTAAAAGTTAAATATAATGTCTGGTGTAAATAAAGTTTCATTTTCTTTATTATTCAATATGTTATTGGTTTTTTGCTGTGCAAGTATACGTTTTTTTAGTTTGATTAAAGGATAAGTCATAACACATTGTTAAACACTGCGGTTTAAAAACAGTTCCAAAAGGGGATCACGCTTATGTAAACGGCTTTTGTCTCGTTTTTGTGATATGTACAAAATTCGCAGACTTACAATCGCGTATCAATGACATATATTGATAATATAATGTAATTTCGTAAATTTCACAATTTACATGGTTTTCGGAATACATATCATGAATTTTTAGACACTGTCGAATTATTTTTATAATCACTATTAGCTAGCTAGCTATTATTTATTAGATCCGATACAATGTATGTATAAGAAGCATTTAAGTTTTGATTACCAACACAATCGGCAGTATGTTATGCAGTATACATTTTATACGAAAATAAAAAAAGAATTCGTTCACAGAAAAAGCTTATCATAAGAGAATGCAGCTCTGATAGTATGGTCGTTAAGTATATGAATTTAAAAGAGTGATCTATTTGGATTTCCAATCTAGCGATAGATCGTATAAAGTCAATGAAGAAATGTTACTCTTACTGATGCGTGTAGGTAATCTGATGCGGATATTTCTGATTTAAATGTTTTGCAGCAAATGCTCCTCGCGTTTGTTTAATCATAATAGTTTATAGAATCTTACTGAGCTCAATGAGCTGATATCATTTTTCATTTTGAAAAATATTAAATGAATGGGATATACAAAAACAAGTGATCTACATATTACGCAATGGTTATTTATGGTGTATAATTCAAAAGCATGTCACTGAAACAGCTATGTGCTATTTTGTAGGAAATTTGCAACTACTGATAGATAGGAATTTTCTATTCATTACATTTACTATGCCTTCTTTTGAGATGACATTTATGAATTGTTATTGGATAGTTATTTGCACAAAGGGATATATTTGTCAGTTCTTGAAACAATTGGCACTGATTAATATTTCATACAAATCTGCGGCGATAATTTTAGATGACAAGTCACTTACCAAAATCAAGACTTGACCGCTTCTTTGAATCCAACTTCATGTAAAACATAATTCGTTTCAAAATTTATAAAATAAGTAAAGTATTTAATTACAAGAAATAAGATTAAATACAAAACTTCAAGAAAAAATACATTGTTGGGGTGATGCTTAAGACTTGGAAAGAGAACTCCAAATGATCACGAAATTGCATGGGTTGTTATACATACATACATACATACATACATACATACATACCTACAGACATACATACATACATACATACATACAACATACATACATACATACAGACATACATACATACAGCATACAGACAGACAGACATACATACATACATACATACATACAGACATACAAACAGACAGACAGACAGACAGACCAGACAGACAGACAGACAGACGACAGACAGGACAGCCGACAGACAGACAGACAGACAGACAGACAGACACCAGACAGACAGACAGACAGAAGACAGACAGACAGACAGACAGACAGAGAGGAAGACAGACAGACAGACAGACAGACAGACAGACAGACATGACAGACAGACAGGACAGACAGACAGCAGACAGACAGACAGACAGACAGACGACTACAGACAGACAGACAAGACAGACAGACAGACAGACAGAACGTACAGACAGACAGACAGGACAGACAGACAGACGACAGACAGACAGAAGACAGACAGACAGACAGACAGACAGACAGACAGACAGACAGACAGACAGACAGACAGACATACAGACGACAGGACCGCAGACAGACAAGGACAGACAGACAGACAGACAGACAGACGACAGACAGACTAAAGACAGATCAGACGACAGACAGAAGACAGACAGACAGACAGACAATACATACATACATACATACATACATACATACATACATACATACATACATACATACATACATACATACATACATACATACATACATACATACATACATACATACATACATACATACATACATACATACATACATACATACATACATACATACATACATACATACATACATACATACATACATACATACATACATACATACATACATACATACATACATACATACATACATACATACATACATACATACATACATACATACATACATACATACATACATACATACATACATACATACATACATACATACATACATACATACATACATACATACAGACATACATACATACATACATACATACATACATACATACATACATACATACATACATACATACATACATACATACATACATACATACATACATACATACATACACACAGACATACATACATACATACATACATACATACATACATACATACATACATACATACATACACTAACATACATACATACTACATACATACTACATACATACATACATACATACATACATACATACATACATACATACATACTACATACATACATACATACAACATACATACATAAATACATAATACATACATACAGACATACATACATACATACTACATTACATAAATACATACATACATACATACATACATACATACATACATACATACATACTACCATACATCATCATACATACATAACACCAACTACACACACACATACAGTACATAAATACATACATACATGCCAACTGTTGTTGTATTCATATATTTGATGGAGCAATTTATAGTTAGTCGATAAAGATAATGGAAAGATTACTTACCAGCGATGTATTTTTTTTGTTTTGCAATATATCTTAACATTTCCTCATAGTATGCCAATAGTATCATCGTTTTTTTCCAATTAGTATTAAGACAATATTAAGTACATGTTTAATCAGTATGTTGCGTTATACCTGTCAAGATTGGCGTCACGATTGAAATAGCGGTCTAAATTGAAATCTATTGGTGATCATCCTTAGAGACCCTAGCAGGGTTTATCCTAACTAAAAGTCGATAGCGTCAATCGTGTTACAAGTGCAAGATTGTTGTGATTTCACAAATTACTACGATTGAAAACTGTGATACATTTTTGATCGGGATAATCGTATCAGATAATATCATGTCGTAACAAGGCGCGGCAAAACATTTCATATTTCCAAATCGTGTTAATCGTAGTTTATTTGTCAGGGATAAGCGTTCTGTTACGATCTTTTGTGATCCCAAAAATGAATTAAGTTGCTAGTGTTACTGATTGCATGCGATTTACACGCATTAGTGATTGGGCCTGATCGTATATAAGAAAGCCTCTACATGTTTTAACACTGCACGTTATTATAAAATTCAAAACGAAATGAAATTACGCCAAATAAACACAAATATATTTGTTAGTTGTTCGACTTTACCCACTGAGATATTTACCACAGCGTTCATATGCATGTTATACTAGACTATATAAAGTGTCAGTATAATTACCATTCATGCTTATGATTTTCGTTTTAAAGTTAGTAGAGTTTTTAGGGCGGTCAATTTTTCTCGGCAAGATAATAGCTATTTAGCAGTTTCTCTAAACAAACACTCTGCAATATATTAAAGATTGATGCATATGATACGACAAATTAAAAGGACATAATGTAAGTGCACAGTTTTTACAGGCTATTGACAGAAATTCCTATGCGTACACATATAACAGATGATATCAATTAGCTTATATGTTTATTTTACAGCGGTTCAAATTCCAAAACAGAACATAAAATTATACAACAATCCATATCCTATTGAGGGTATACGTGTTAGTAATTGTTTAAACACAATGTCATTACAAAAAAAAAAATTGAACAATAGAAAAATTACGATATTTTAGGAATGTTCGGTCTGAATTATACCTAAATAATTGTAAATACCAAACAATCCCAGGTCGCCGTAATATAAGTAGTAATAGAAAGCATTAATACACACATAGGTAGTCACGTGAGACTCGTGACAGGTATACCACGATTCTTCACAATATACATGATAGCTATTTGTCTACGGAAATCTTGTTTAACATAAATTGCTTAATTTTTACCTTTATTAAATTCATACAATTGAGCAGTGCAATAAAATTCGGGTACATTTGGTCGGACACCGTAATATGTGTTAAGGTATGTTTAAATGCACAGCTATGGACAGTTAACATTCAAACACAATATAAAACTCATCTTACCTGTTACATACTCTCTTCATGCGTGGAGCGGGTATTGGGTGTTTTACTTGCCAGCTTCTATATCAATATTATTATATGACTTTCTTTAACGATATAAGGAAAACCTATAGGGAAACGTTACAATATAGAAAGCGCTGTGCAAATAATATGCTAGATACGTATGTGACGTCAAATATTTATTTATATTTTAACTGCATGAAAAATATGAAATTGATTCAACTGACTTTATGCTGTTTAGCGTTAAATTTTGGTACTAATCAGAATGTCACAATCGTTTGAATTTGATTATTTTTCTTTGCTTATATCATCTATCAAGTAAGGTATTCGAGAATTTCTATTTGTTTAAACGTTACATAAACTGAATAAAGCATAAACATAATTTCATGTCACTATGCCACTGTTACCGAGATTTTTTAACTGCTGACCTCAAAATCAAGAGAAATCTGACTCCCCCCCCCCCAGTAATCAGAATACTAATTTGGATGATGGTAGAATAAAGCGTTTAGATTAAAATACCGCTCTGAAACGAAATGGTCTCCGGACTTACCACCAAACAGACCTAATGATCGAAAGACGAACATTTGCAAAATTATATACCTCTAATTTTACGACGAGGGGAAATAAGAACATGTTAAATGTGATTCATATATGCGAAGGTCATCTTACGCAGAAAAAAAGAATGCATGTTCCATAAAGTGTTCTTGTCAAGAGAACTCCTACGGTTAAGGAAATTGCCATGTTGATCAAACGGCTATGGGGCTTCTAACGTTCCAATAAATGCAGCATTTCTGACGCATCCACAGCTTATCATTGTCAGAACAACAGTACATTCGTTCATTACGATTCGAAGCAAGTCGGATTTTGACAAAAAAAGCTGCAAATGTTTTTAACGTTTCCAAGAATATAACACGTGTTCAGGAAAAAGGAGATTACGTAAGTTTACGCAAATATTTTTAATCAGTGAGTTTATTTTTTCACACTGTGTATCGCAATAATAACAAAATGCGTAGTCTGCGGAACGTCGTTCACTGTCAAAGTATGCTATTTCAAATCTGGCCACAATCCAGTTGCAAAACGTACATTTCTCATATATAGTTGTTAATGTGTTTTTTTAGTTGGATACTTTCGCTTTGATATTTCTTATAAACAAAAGCATTGTTAGTATAATTGAGATTTTGCCAGCAATTTTGTGCACACAATTTATTTTACGAATATGCAATAATGTTCCAGGCGAAAAGTAACAAGCGGAAAATAAAGCCGCAATAAAAAATGTCCTGAAGCTTAAGCTGGAACATTGATGTATTTATCTCGCTTTGGAATGCAATAATTTTTTTGAAAATAAACACGAATCGTTCGTGTGAAAATGTGTACTAAAACACAAATTTCTTTATAAACTTAGATGTGTATAGCCACTTATTGAGAACTTATTTTATAGATAGCTTGTTTGCCGCTGTTTTGAATTATTTGTAATTTTGCAGAAGACGTTTCGCAAGTGTTATGATAATCATTTGTACTCTAAACGTTATTTCCAACCATCTTTCATTATTCTAAGAATCATTTAAATCTTTTCATCACTTTTCAGTTAAACTTCACGCAAAGGTGTGGCAAACGGACAAACGGACGGATGGCTGATCGCTGTATTTCTCAAAATATCACAGACAGAACAATGAATGAAGACACAGGATTATGATTAAAACAATACGTGTTAAATCTCGAAAAAAAACTTAAACGTCTTTGACAAGGTGCTTCGTTTTAGCATGTTTCAACGTCTTTTATTCTGTATCACTTAGCAAGCAAACATTATCTGAGATATAAGAAAAATATTTGACCAGCAAGAAATCCTTTCATGTTTGCTTTTGTCTGCACACAATATAATTATGACAGAGGAAGAACCAGAACCAACCAAGCGGCTAACAAAGACGATATAAAAATGTCACAAAAGTCAGCAGAAAAAAATGATGTATTGTATCTTTTAGTAAAAATCTCCAGGTACCATAAAATGCGGTATAATCAATCAAACTAATCCAATGAATCTCCCCAAGTGATCTAAAGATGTATTGATATGTTTCCTTTTTATTAAAGGATATTTTGATGCAGATAGGACAGTGTATCTTACTTCTCTGCTAGAATCGCACATTTTCTTAATGCCACCATCAAAGTGGAATACAATCCATTCATTCAATTAAGGAGCGGTTCACACTGGCCAGATTGCTAGTGTGCCAGATAAAAGCCTCGTATGAGATCTATTCGGGACTAAAAGTAACAATAATGTAAGCGGAAACGCACGTTTGGTGTATACTTTTCGGTTTTCAAGAAATGTTTGATGGGAATTGCGCTATTGTAAAACTAAGAATGGTTGATTTGCAAGAAAAATCAAATCAGTATCACATAGCACATACATCACAGTTTGATGATATATTCCATTGTCGTTTATTTATACAAAAATGATGCAATTTATATAAAAATTATGGCATGTTTCCATAGTTTTCATGTTTGACGGTACATGGTAGTTACATGTATAATATATCGTCTAATGTCTGCTGAGCTAATTTACATACACACTCACTGAGGAATTCTTAATTCGAATAAGGTCGAAAATTGGTCTGGAAGCCAAAATCTACCTTACGACCATCCCTTTTTTTTCAGCAAAATATTTTTGTGCATTACCACGTGATCATGCACAGCTAAAAAGTCCATTACTTATATAATGGATGGATGTCTTCAAACCATTATATAGGCGTGTATATTTGCAAAAACATACAACAGCAAATAACATTTAAAACCATTCCAGATCTTAATTATAATAGATTTTTTTCCTTTCCAACAAGTAAACCAGGTGAAACCTTAGCTGAATCATATGGAGACAAGAAAACTTACTTTCAGTACAAGTGATAAATCAGACACAACAAAAAAGCACAAGGGTAAGAAAAACACACAATCCAGAACAATAATTACAATATATACAAAACACTGCCCAAGAGCACAAGCACGTAGTCAACAGAAATTAATACAGTCCACTCTCGTTATCTCGAAGTCGGCGGGAACAAGAAAAAATATCGAGATAACGAGAGTTCGAGATATCCGATTAGGCGTTTTCAAAGAAATATGAGACGAAAATTTACCTTGTTTTTAACATCTGAATACCAGCTAAGAGGTCTAACTAATGCCGTCACCGTGTGGAATAATACTCTCTACCTGATATATACGATATATACGCGTTTTTACGAGGCACGATTAATTTTGCTATTTAAATGCTTAAAATGACGTTTTAAGTATAACATAATTGCATGCGGTTATAATATTTTAAAACTGTCGAGAAAACATCCGGTACTGTTGCTATTTAAAGTTATGATGCAATTGACGTCCAATCAAGACGAGGGTTTTCCATCTGATCATACGTAAATCACGTTCCGGAAAACTGAACTGTAACTGTACATTTTGTAGTTTGAAATGCAAAGTTCAATCGATTATAAGTAAAAATATAACTCAATGCATTTTGGAATATTGTTTGTAAAAACAATTAGTATTTCGGCCTTTCGGCAGGCTGTGAATTAATTACAGTTAATTGATGTTAAAGCGACAGTTAAAGTGACAGACCTTACTCAAGTGTTAATGGCTAACGACATTACACACGTGTGATTATTGATGCAATTAACGGATCAATTTCCTACCGTACAGTATCGGGAGCAGCCGGGCGAAGCGGAACGGTGAAGTATCAAAGGAAAAATTTCTCACCTTTTGCTGACACTGGAACAGTTATTCGCACTTCGAGATAGACCACAGTAAATACATGTAAAATCGGGACTCGGGACAAAGTTTTATATCGAGATATCGAATTATTCGACATAACGAAAATCGACATATGCGATGTTTATTTATATAGATAAAGAAGGAAAAAAGTTGGGACATTGAGCTTACTTCGACATATCGAGAATATCGAGATATCCGATGTCGAGATAACGAGAGTGGACTGTAAATACTAGTCGTCCTTTGGACGGTCAATCTAAGCCGGCATGCGTTGGACCCCGAATGCACATGTACGAGATTAATTCATAGCATAGCTCATAAAGGAATATATATAAATTCAATTACAAATTGACAACTCAATGTTTGTATGCAAAGCAAAGGCGAGGAACAATTTCTTTATAAGAGGACATTAATCACACACAAAAATATCACCTAAACAACGTTATTGATTCGAACGATACTAAAGCATGGCATAACATAGCTCATAAAAACCTGAAGTAAAGTAATGTATTTCACTTTCTTGATATAAATTACATTATAAGTATTGATGCAAAGCATCAAAGGGCGTCGGGAATTTCAGTGTAAAAGGCACTCAATGAGGTTACACGGAACGATTTTTTTTCTACTGTAAATATTAATATTATGGCAGATTATTTTAAGCATAATAGAAAAAGATACTGGTATAACCATTACCTATGATTTTGTGTTATAACCCCCAAATAACCATTATCTATGATGTTGTGTTATAACCCCAAATAACCATTATCTATGATTTTGTGTTGTTACCCCCAAATATTTCATAGTTCATTTAATTTACATTGGTTTCCTTTTTTTACTGGCATCCGTGTGCAGTTTTCATTAATGGAACAGAACTGTGTAGGTTTTAAAAAATCTGCTTCATCTTGTAAGCGTAATTTCATATTTTTCTCAACGTCAAGGGGAGATGATTCTGAACTTATTCGTACGTTGCTTATTTACGATAGGGGTTGAGTACTCATTGATATGAAAACACTGTAAAAGTTTTAATGTGTTTACGACCCCCGCCCCACACACCCTCTCACACATATATTTCATGGGCATAATAAAACAAGCAAGAAACGGTTGGAGACGGGTGATGCTCCCCAAAGGTGTTTTTTTTTGTCACAATATTGCACTATATATTCAGATAAAATGAGACGTATTGAGGGCACAGTAGTTGGGGGGACAATAATTTTTTATAGAAAATTTCAAAGGACCATAACTCTGTGAAAAATCATTCGACCAGATCCCACTGATAATATGCACATCTCCTCTTGGTAGTGAAGCGTCATATAAAGTTTCATTGAATTCCGGTCATAAGTCGCTGAGAAATAGCCCGGACAAAAATTGTGCACGGAAGGACGGACGGACACACGGACACACGGACGGACGAAGCGGCGACTATATGCTCCCCCTAAAATAAATTTTAAGGGAGCATACAAATGGTTGCAATAAAACAGCATATTTATAAACTAAAATGTCTACATCAAAACAAAAAGTTAACATAGAACACAAATAAAATAATTTTATTCTACTGGGGCTCGAACCTTGGGCCTCTCACATGTGAAGCGAGCGTGTAACCACTTCACTACGGAACCGCTTGAAAAATCACCTTCTAACTAAGATATTAATAAGTGCATGTAGTGTAACGGTTATCAATAAATCAATAAACCGTGTAATCGCTGTCGTCTTGTTAAATTGAAAAAATACGCGTTAATCAAAACTCGAACAGCAAAAGTCTGCGCTATTGTTAGAAAAACCACAAAATAAATATTTTTTGATTATGTTTTGTTTTTATACAAAACCAGAAAGTTTCACCGGTTCGCGTATTTGCCCAGTCCCAGTGATCTTTTATTATTGCCCAGTCCCTG
Organism: Dreissena polymorpha; assembly: GCF_020536995.1. NCBI lineage: Eukaryota > Metazoa > Mollusca > Bivalvia > Myida > Dreissenidae > Dreissena > Dreissena polymorpha. Next base: position 32,240,309 of record NC_068370.1, read on the forward strand.
TGATCAGTTATTAATTAAAAGAATTAGCTTTGCATTATTCGCAATAAATGTTGTAGTAATTGTAATAGGCACAAATGCAGTACTTATTTACACTAATTTACACAAAAAGTCACCACTATGCAAGATATACTGACAACAAAAAATATATACATTGATCCGTAAAGTAACTTCTCCTCCCATGAGCGAAAAAAACCGTATTACATACGAGTCGCCGCACTTCAGTGCGACGCCAATAATCTTTCTGCCACAAACAAAGTACCGTATAAATATATTGCTTTCCTGAAATAACAGTTGATAATTCCACTCAAACTTACTATACCGAAAAGAAAGAGAATTTGAACTGGATTTTGCACACCTTGGACGATAGCAAGATGTTTGTGTTGACATCTAACTGTAAGATATACAATTTACAGTAGAAACCTGTATGAGACACAACATATCGTGCATGTCAACACAAATCATAAATGAACATACCTGTATGGTAAAATATGTGTATGGCCAAGCTTCGAGAAATAGTATGGTATCATATTGTGCCCATGTAAACATAAACAAACAGGAAGGCTTAAAGGAAAATCCACAAGTATTATTAAGAAAATGATCTTCACATGGCCCTCTTTCGTGCATACATGTATATTTGTTGTTAAACTAGTTTTCACTATATTTTCAAAAGAAAGAATAAAAAATATGATGAAAGTAAAATGTGAAAATTTTCAGTTTAATCGGTTTAAAATTACAAATTAAACTTGAATGGTATTAGAAGGACATACTTGCAAAGCTACCAACAAATCAACATGTAATTAATCAGGTTTCCTTTTCAAAATGTGAGGGGAGTTTAATGACGTCATGAAGATATACGAGATTATATTTTACGTTTATCAGTTATCAGTTATCTAACGGTATTTTAATTTTGAAATAATTTTGATATAAATAAATAAATATGAAATCATCAAAAGGTACCAAACCTATACATATAACAGCATACAGTGTGTGCACGGCACATTAATATATATAATTGCGTGTTGTAAAAACTAGATAAAACACATAGATTGGAAGTTTCTAAGGTTAATAAAACAGATCAAATGCGTGAAGTAAAATTCATTATTAACTAGGAATTTATCATCGTTTTGTGCACATCCTTTAATCAAGCAATTTTTTGAAGTTACAATGTATCATTTGCGTACATGTATAATTACTACAATAGCAACATCCGCTTGACGCTCAAATTGTAAATACACTGTACAAAGATGTACATCTCCAGAACCGAACTAACTATCTGTCTCTTTGGGAAAATACACAGAGAAACTCAGAATCTGTCCCTGGTTCTTACTTCATCGAAAATAAAAAGCACAGTGATGCAAGCAAGACAGCCTTGACAATGACCATGCTTGAATAAAGGTATCACTGGGTAGCATGAATAATGGCCTAGACAGATGGGACAGCATCAGAGGCGGTCAAGAGATGGATATAAGCAGCGTATGTTGGACAGGGGGAGATAGGGCAACAATAGAGACGGTCAAGAGAGGGATATCTGCAGTGAATGTTGGACTGGTGGAGACGATGAGGCAGCAACAGAGGCGGTCAAAAGAGGGGTATCTGCAGCGTATGTTGGACAGGTGGGGCGAGATGGGGCAGCAACAGAGGCGGTCAAGAGTGGGATATCTGTAGTGTATGTTGTACTGGGAAGGACATGGGCAGCAAGAGAGGCGGTCAAGCGATGGGTATCTTCAGCGTATGTTTGACAGGGGGAGATGGTGCATCAATAGAGGCGGTTAAGAGAGGCCTATCTGCAGCGTATGTTGAACAGGGGTGAGATCCGGAAGCACCAAAGGCTGTCAAGACAGGGGTATCTGTAGCGCAAGTTGGACAGGAGGAAGGAGATGGGGCAGCAAGGCGGTTAAGGGAGGATTATCTGCAGCGTATGTTGGACAGGGGTAGATGGGCAAGCAATAGAGGCTGTCAAGAGAGGGGTATCTACAGCGCACGTTGGACCGGGGGGGGAGATGGGGCAGCAACAGAGGCGGTAAAGAGAGAGATATATGCAACGTGTTTTGGACTGGGGCAGGAGATTGGGCAGCAACAGATGCGGTCAAGAGAAGGCTATCTGCAGAGTATGCTGGAGATGGGAAGGAGATGGGTCAGTAACAGAGGCGGTCAAGAGAGGGATATCTGCAGCGGATGCTGGGTTGGTGCAACAGAGGCGGTAAAGAGATGGATATCTGTAGTGTATGATGGACAGGGGGAGGAGATGGGGCAGCAAGAGAAGCGGTAAAGAGAGGGGTATCTGCAGCGTATGTTTAACTGGGGGTTATGGGGAAGCAACAGAGGCTGTCAAGAGAGGCATTTCTGCAGCGTATGTTGGACAGGGGGGAAGATTGGGAAGCAAAACAGGCTGTCAAGAGAGGGGTATCTGCAGCGTATGTTGGACAGCGGGAAGAAACTGGGGCAGCAACAGAGGCGGTCAAGAAAGGTATATCTTCAGCGTATGTTGGACAGGGGCAACAGAAGCGGTCAAGAAAGGGGGAAATCAGCAACGTATGTTGGACTGAGGCAGGAGATGGGGCAGCAACAGAAGCGGTCAAGAGAGTGGTATCTGCAGATTATGCTGGAGATGGGGAGTTGATGGGTAAGCAACAGTGGCGGTCAAGAGAGAGATATGCGCAGCGGATGTTGGCCAGGGGGGGGGGGGAGATAGGTCAGCATCAGAGGCGGTCAAGAAAGGAATATCTGCAGCGTATGTTGGACAGGAGGACGAGATGGGGCAGAAACAGAGGCGGTCAAGAGTGGGGTATCTGCAGCGAATGTTGGACAGGAGGAGATGGGGCAGCAACAGGGGCAGTCACGAGAGGGGTATCTGCAGCGTATGTTGGACATGGGGACGAGAGGAGGCAGCAACGGAGTCGTCAAGAGAGGGTTATCTGCAGCGAATGTTGGAAAAGAGGGAGCTGGGGCAGCAACAGATGCGGTCAAGATAGGGATATCTGCAGCGTGTGTTGGACAGGGGAGGAGATTGGGCAACAAGAGAGGCGGTCAAGAGAGGGATATCTGCAACGTATGTTGGACAGGGGGACGAGATGAGGCAACAACGGAGTCGGCCAAGGGAGGGGTATCTGCAGCGAATGTTGGACAGGGGTAGATGGGGCAGTAACAGATGGAACAAAGAAAGGGATATCGTTAGTGTATGTTGGTGAGGGGTAGGAGATTGGGCAGTAAGAGAGGCAGTCAAGAGAGGGATATCTGCAGTGTATGTTGGACAACGGGGATGAGATTGCAACAGAGACTGTCAATATAGGAATATCAGCAGCGTGTGTTAGACTAGGGAACAAAACAGAAAACCAATCATGCCATATGAGTCTTCGGACTCTGAAGTGTTACTGCGATTGAGAGGACGATGAAGAAGAATTTCACAACTGACAATGTATTTTTAAGTCAGTCAAAAGCTCGACACATGTGCAGTTTTAAATGAAAGATTAATACCATTTAAAACATATTCATCATCTTCACGTAACCGTGTTTTGGCAAAAGCATCTAACCAATAAAACCAATATTTTGTATAGCTTTGTGTTCAACTAAATGGCTTTGATTTTATGCAATGACACGTCGGTGTTTGTCCGAAAACCAGTTATTAAATAAAATTATACTAAACAAAAGGAAATTGTCATTGTAAACATCGTATCTTCACAGGTATTTTATTTAATTATTTGAAGGAAGAGGAATGAAATGTTAAAATGAAGTATCATAGTAGTTAGCAGATAAAAATAATACTGAACAGGTATAATTGGATGCTTCGTACATTGGTTTTGGGCCTTAGTTAGTTCCAATAAATGTTAGGTTACAGATAACTCCACAAATGTTTCATCATCAGAACAACAAGACTGAAACAAATTATATTGTTCATCAATTCAGTATTCTGATAAGTTTTGCGTTTCCAAAATTCAATCTTTTGGCGGAGTATACGAGGCGTATCTTTTGTTCGCCTCTCGGGAGCTAACGACAAGACTAACGTATGTGGCAATATTGAGATTTGAAGCATCGAATACAATGTGGAAAAACACACTGTTTTATGTTGACCAGTTATTGCCATTCATTTTATATCCATAGAAAGTTTGGTTCAATTAATCAGACAGTGATGTATGACAATAAACACGTTGTAAATTGTATGTTTCTGTATGTATTCACATTGCCTAAATTTTAACAATAATACAGATGTCGGTTTCTTAGTTAAGCTGCGGCTAATCTTTCAACGTTGTATTTATACTTCAAAACGTTCCTCTATCTGGAATATAATTGTCCGTCCCAAGACTTATTTTATGTGTGTGTAGAATCTGTGATGTTTCCATTCGTTTCAATTAGTATTTAAATTCTATAGCAAAGTTTTTTAATTTACTCTGGTTCAGAATTTAATGAGATGAGCATGCATTTTCGTCGATATGAAAGTTATGTTGTGATTAAAATGTTGTGATCGAAATAAATAATCGAAATGTAGCTAAAATAGAGAGCTTAAATTGCCCCAATCATCAAAATGAATCTTTAATTAGCTGCAATTAAATATTCACGACAAACGTTTATGATATCAAGCGTGTGCACCGGATTATATTCACGATTAGCATTTATTTTCAGCTCTGTCAAATCCGTGCACAAGATCCCGACTTTAAGTGGCTTCATATATCATTTTAATTCCTATCATTGTTCATTAAGCAACAACAACACCATTAATTTCAGCAATAAATGATACAATTAAGCTTATAGCCTACACTACTGAATATAAAAATACTTCTGTTGTTTTTTTTTGATAAAGTAGGAAACAAACTATTAATGGTAATGAAATTGAGTATTAGTCTGAAATATGTAAATGGCAGTGTTTATTTATAAATGATTAATGTAAAAACTTTAATGTGGATATTATTCTAACATGTTAACAATGTAAACAAAGTAAGAGTAAAAATTAGATTTTAGACCGACAAAAGTATGCACATATACAAGATTTATACAAGAACAACAACACGGTCGATATAATAGTTGGTCTATGAATTCTTTTTCGAGAGTTTGTAATGAGTGATTTCATTGATCGATTTATCACGTATATGTTCTCCCCTAAAATTGTTTGCGTGATATATATATATATATATATATATATATATATATATATATATATATATATATATATATATATATATATATATATATATAAATTGTCGTATCGTTGGCCATCTTCAATAGAACGGTTTAAAGTTATTTCTTCTTAGTTGAGAATAGAATGGACGCATTAGAATAAAATGATATTCGTGTCCCACGAGATGTGAAACACAACTTTTCAATGTTTTGTCTTTTCTATTTATATAAGAATAACGCTTTTGTTCAATTTCCAGTTTGTGTGAAAATAATCTAAATCTACGTGTTGCTATTTTATATTTACTTTGTATTTTGTAGGTATGGTTCGATTCAAAACTACGTTTTAATGTTAAGCCTTTACATGTTAAGCCTTTCAGATTGATTAATATTACTTTGACAGTTCTGTTTGAATTGAATTGATCTAGTATCCTGAATGTTATGGTTTCTAGGGATGGTCTAGCAGTGCCATGGTTTATCCTTAACTTTGCAAGGAGCATTTGTTCCAATATTTCTTTGATGTGTGAGGCCCAGTTATTTTTTTATTGAAGTTGACTCAATTTTCTGCGTCCGTTTTTAGCATAAATCTTTTTTATTATGTTATTTCTCTTTAAACGAATACTTTTTCCAGTATTGAAACATTACATTTCTCGGTGTTCATACAGCGGTATTGTTGCAAGTTCGCCATGCATACAGACCCATTAGGTTAGTTGATGATTGTATGCATAGTCATTTTACAAATGTCGAATGGATTTGTTCAATGTCTTTTTCTTTATGCTTTATATAATATTGTCTGCCATCAGTATGCTATGAAAGACGTAACTAAAACGTGAATATCCCAATCTAAATTATCCGACTTGGGTGTTCACAGATTTCAGATAAAAATTATTCAAATAAAGGATAGCATGTGATCAAATAGACCCATAAAGTTAAATCCAGTTTAGTTCAAAGACACGACGTACAAGGCATAATTTGCCAAACATGGTCAATATAAATTGCTTAACACATTACTATTTTAGCATAATAATAAGGCAATCGTATACAGCCATCATATCCACATAAACAACATACCGGCACGTAGATATTTCTGAACTATCTACATAAATATATCAACACCGTCCTCCGTGAAGCGGCCTTTTCTGAATCAGAATTGCGCTGCCAAAATAGTGTTTTATTTATATATATTTGGTTTTAACTACTGTCAAAACGTTAGCCAATCTACCGGCACTAACAATTATATTCCCCTACATTTATCGAAAAAATGACACTCTTCCAACTTCGTCACTAATTCCAAAAATAAAATTACGATTTCATATATATCAGAGAAAATAAACAAAACGTGTGCACGTGTTCCTTTAAGGAAATATGTCAAAGATTTATATTTTAAAAAGATGACATCGTGTGAAAGTAACGTGTTTATTCCCCGTTTTTTACCGAGATTTAGGATAGTACTTGCTTTTTATTGCATGAAAAGGCTTGTGCACATGTTTCAATCCACACCATTTGTTCCTAAATAAATGGGAATAAAACTCCTCAATCATTACAATGAGAGATATTCTTGTTAACACCCATTAAGTAATGTATTTTTTAAAAAGCTAAAATATTCAAAGACATTATTATTATTTGACAGTTTGGGAGATAACCCTCAGATTCAAATTGATATAGCCGCAAATGATACTTACTGTAATCACCTTATCCGCATAATAGACCTGTTTAACAGAAGCGCGGGAAATGGAAATAGTAAACAAACGGTAACGTTTGTTAATTTATTCTGTGATATTAGGTTATTGAAAAACTATGATTTTTTACAGGAGCTTTTAGCCAGTTGTGTTATCTTGCATTTTTACTTACCACTGTCAGTTCCTTTTTCTCATGTTTAAGCATGTGATTTCGTATCAAAATCAACATCAAGCCTGACGTTAATTAAACTGTCAAAATTCATCAATGTGGTGTTATAGATTTCGTCATTATATCCAAAACGTGATTCATATGTGCTGTTGTAGAATATATATAAGCTCGTGTTTAAATAAAATGAAGCTTGTGATTCAAAGTGAATCATGTCTATTTCTTTGGAAAAGAAGTGTATATTAAATCATGTTTGGTGACTTGTTTGTGTGTTTTTGATGAATCATGGCTCCTTTTTCATTTATGGTTTTATTCCTATAAGTAGTTAATTATTGATCTTGTGAATGTGTATTTTGTTAGTTGCAATAATTCAACTCTCAGCTATTGACCCTCCGGGTTGCTGTGAGTTGCAACCGGTTACAGCATATTCCATCTCTAGTTAGTCCATATAAACGGTCTCCCAGAGCCTTTGATAATTTTTGCTATGGCGGCTCTGGCAGTCCATATGCACCCCTTCATAAACATGGGTGCAGTTCAGCGCAGCGAATCCGTGCGCTTCACTAAACAGACGTCGTTCGAGACAAATTGAGGAAAATAATGAATAAACTTCATAAACATGTTAAATTTACATGAATGGCAACCTACGGATGTCATCCTTTGCATGCACCCTATAAAAACACGACGATGTTTCAACACACTTTTCTCGCTGACATGTTTATGTTTAAATTTGAAACAGTGTATTCTGTATCCAATACCACATCGTTATCGACTTTATAGGCTGGAGCACATAACCCGACGTGCAAAATATTGGTGTACTGGGGCCTAACCAATATTGGGTAAATTTTCCAATATGGCGGATACAGCGTACAAAACAAAACTAAGTCAATAAAATCAATTATTTCTTGTCTTAATGGTACCATTTGGATGAGTTTGTGGTTCAGATAGGTAAACTTGTATAAGTTCTTGCAGTTTCAGTGTTCCTTAACCCTTGCATTGTTGATAAAATTTTGCACCCATGGCCAAGAGAGAGCGCATTGCAACTAACAGCAACCCATTGGGTTATAAATCTGATAGTTGAATTATTGCAACTAATCTCTAGTCTACTGTCCAGGATCCAGGCGGCATCTGTGTTTTGTTGTCATATTTTGTCGATCGAATGCTCGGTTCTAAAACGCCATATCATTGGCCAACACAATGAGAACAACCAACCAGATGATGCGTTATAAAATTAAAATGGTGTACATGTGTAGATGAAACACCGAGTGACATATAGCGAGAAAGTCAAATTTAATTGAATATTAAAGTTATTAGCCGAGCAGGAGATCGGTTAGTTGTGTAATCACGTTGCTTTAACTGTCTTTTAACGAATCCAGTTGCATTTTGTCAGCAACTGCATGGGAACATGTGTGTTTTCGATGAAAAAAGTCACGTCCAGTGTTCCACAATCTTTCAGCAATAGGCATATAGTGCGTTTCATACCTTGTGTATATATAATACCTATACGAGGGTTATTTTTTCAAACTATGGATTTATGTCAATATTTGTTGTTGAAAAGTCAAACCATACACAATAGGTGTACATTTAACAATCTGGAACCCCTGGGGTAAGCTCAGGGGGAGGGGGGGGTCAGCATCTGTGGTCATCAGATAATCAGATAGTGAATCGGAATCAAGTATTGTCGATCTATGCCTGAGAATGCAACCATGCAGCAGCCTCATTTTACCATGAACAATGACATTGCAAAACTGTGTGACAAATACTCTGATTGTGATTCTGATGATGGTCTTGCAGGGCTAAACATTAACGGTTGTTACTTTAAAATCTAGTTGTCCGCCCAGGCAAGTGCAAAAAAGAACAAAGCATTTAATTTAGACTTTAATTATACTTTAATTGCTGTAATCATTATGTTAAATGTGCAAAAATAAAAACAGGTTTTGTGGGTATCATTTTGATTTTTATTAAAAAATATGAGTTAAACTTCACTTAATTCTTCAGTTATAAACTCGCGTTGTTCAGTCAGCCGAATTTTTGTCCGGACAGGCTATCTTTTCCATCAGCCTGTCGGGTTGACAGGCACTTTTGGGGAATTTTAAGGAAGCCTACTGATTAGCGAGTATTTGTCGATCAGCAGTTTTTACTGGACGTTATAATTATTTCGTGTATTGAAACGTTACACACAATTTTCTTTGTCACATACTTACAAACGCTTGTTTTCGTGAAGTTGATGGCATCAATTTGTTCAAAGGCAAGTATTATAGTATTTAATGGGATTGTTTACAAATTTGTCACAATGAAATGTGACATCCGTGCGAGGGATGTTAATAGCATGTTCATGTGCAAAAGATATCTCCTAAAAAAAACAACCTGTGTGCTTGCAATTTTTCTTTGTCTACTACAATAGAGCAGTTCTCAATTATTTTACTGACAACCTTTTACTTAACCAGACACTGATGTGATCACCACTCATACATTATTTAAATTATTGCTTTTGTATGTTTAAATTGACACTTTTTGTTGTAAACCGTTATCTGAATTGCTTGCAAAATGTACCTCGTAAACATTTCAAAGAAAAAGGAACAAATCTCATTTCATATTATAAATTCAATCATACAATGTTTCGATTTTCTCCTTTGATAATATTGTTTGATCAAAGATCTATAAATAAACATGTTTATTTATTGTCCGTTGTTTGCACTGATATCAGAAAACAAATTATAACTCTCAGTCTTTCAGAAAAACTGTCGGTCCTCGGATTTTTCCGATAATAGTTTGGTCCGGAAATGATTCTTTTATAACACTACAGGACCTTGTTTCTGGTAATAAAATTATCATGGAATTCCATAATGAAAAGCTATTTAAACAAAAGTTTCAAGGCTTAAAGTAGACTTTGTACTGAATTATTTATGAATACTCCAATAATGTAAAATGCTTTTTTATTGGTTGCATTTTTTTATTTTGAAAGTATCCGAAGATTTTTGCAGCGTTGTCAAAGCGAAATGTCATCACTATATGAGTACATTCCGCAAAGGGAAGGACTGAACTCTAATTACACTCGCAGAAGACAACATATTGCACCATCATATTAATTAGTGTATATACTTTATTTAAATGTTAATGTTTAGAAAAGTTTCATTGTAACTTGAGTTTGTTTCCAATTACTCAACTTACATAAATGTCCTGTCAATACGTCAGTTCAGTGGAAAATTACCTTCCTTTAATGACCTCAAATACGGCCGTAGAACATACGCATGCGCACATCACAAAATGTTTTGTTTGCATTCGCTTGTAAATGATGAACCCAGGATGTATCAGTACATTTTTCATTAAGATATCGTATTATTAAGAAAGTTATTAAACAAACCCTATATTTTATCCGACAAATACTTGCTGACCAGTCTTTCACTGCACAAATCAAAACATCTTACATGATGTGGTGTGCTCGCATAATAATGATATTAATCCAAAGTTTCAAACACTTCAATGGTTCATAAAAAATGTGAAGTTTTTGTAATGGAAAAAGCAGATTATTCCAAATTTAAAAAATACTCTATAGATTATGATCTTCAGACTCCCTCCCCCCCCCCCCCCCCCCCAAGATAGATCTTGTGTCTAGTAAAAAAATTGTAATACACCGACTTTCTTCCGAACCTCCATAAGATAGATTGAATCATCAATTCAAAACTTCAGCTTTCGCTTTGATAACGTTTATTTTATCAATATTTGAACAAAAAAGGCTGTTATTTTCAATCTTCAAATCAAAATCTGGCTTTGAAATATTGGATGTGTATTTCTTTCCGATACGTTCTCGAGAAACCACTCTTGGAAATTTATAGCAAAAAAATCACTGAGTGTATAAACTAATTATATGTAAGTCTCTTGTCATGGCCATTGATCAACTTGTTCCTGAGGTTAGTGCCTTTAAACTTAGCAATTACTGTATTATTGCAGTATCAAAGTTTGTAACAATTGTGAATCCAATTATTTCATATTAGCATGGTGGCCATGTCTGTTACCAAGTTGTGCATGAACATTTGACTATCAGTTTGTTACCAAGTTTTAGATATTCTTTGCAAAATTTCAGGACTCTCGACGAGATCGACTCTGTGTTAGAGTTTGCGAAGCTTGGTCGTGATGAGATTAAGTCAGTCACCCAGAGTATCTACTTCTCTGAGCAGCTTGATAGCGAGGGAATCAAGCTTCTTGAACTGGATACTGCGGTCCTTACTGCCCTGGAAAATGGAGAGAGGTAACCATGACTAGAATGTCACTTGAAGTTGTACATTTGGTGCTTTTTTATTTGGCAGATAATATTGCCTTTATTGGCTAATATTTTCATAAAGCAAAAAGTACTTTTTTCGCAATGCCATTGAATCCAGTTTCTTTATTGATGGTTTGACCACAGTAATTTTTTTCCTTCGTTATAAAGTACCCGTAGAAGGTTATTTCTATAAAGAAGAGGGAAGTAATAGAGGGAACATTTTAAAATTCCCCTTTGCTGTTAGGCAATTAATACCAAGCAATTCAAAATACCCATAATTCCCAATATGAAGATAATCCACAGCGCAAACTTTCCCAATTTCAGGGTTTTTTGCCCTAATTTTTCCCAATTGGTTCTTTTCCAAATGTTGCAAAAAATCACTGGACTATCAATGTCTGACAACTTAGATGGAAAGGTAGAACTTAAGACTTGCAATATTGATTTTGCAGAATGCAACAATTTTCAGGTCAAAATGGGAACATTGTAAAAAATGTTAAAATGGTTACATTTTACCTTGGGACCTCTAAAACAATATTTTATCACATTTTAGCCAGGGGTGTGATTTTTCCGCGGATTTCCGCGGATCGGGTTGTCCCGGAGGTCACTTCTGAGATTCGCGTAAATTCGTTTTAAAAATTGTGGGGGAGAGGGGCTACCACCGATTCCGCTGACGTATTTCATAAGCGGCCCGAAATATCCGCGGCCTGCGAAATCTCTCCGCATTTTACGCTGTTAGATTCTGCCTAAGCATTTTTAAAACGAGCGATATAATTGGCTGTCGTTTCCCAATCTTCCAATTAAAATCGTTTTCTTAAAATGCGCTCAGCTTATTTGTTTGCAAATGGCGCCGTTGTGAAGAGAACATTAAGATTATTGAAATGACAAATAGCAATCGAATAAACGACTGACATCACCTAGTCTGATAGGAATAATGAAATGTGTTTGTAAAATAAGAGATTACGTTTTAGATACAAGCAACACATATTTTGTTAAGGAATGTGCCAACTGAATTTGTGTCACGGAAACCAGTGTTTGCAAATTGGAGTTTTCTCTACTCGCGAAGTAAAACAATTTAGAAGAGTATCGTTCGAACATGGAAATAGACAAACATGATTTGATTTCTATGTCTGTGGGTCTGTGTATAATCAGATTCATATGCATATTCTGATTTATTATGTTTGTCACGCTGTTCAGTTAACTGAAATAGCGTTGAACTGAGTGAAGATGTGAAATGCAAGATATTGAAAGGTAAACAAATTAAATATATTAATTTAACTCAGTTAACACATCATTTACACAAGAAGAACACTCAAGTGTGTTTGTTTATATTTAGTCCATTAAATGTCATTCAATACATTGAAAACTGCTGCTATTGTTCACAATAAATACTTAACTGTTTACTTTGCATCCTCAGTATATTAAATGTGAAGTTTAACAGGTTTTTATAAAGAAATATTGTTATGAAGTTAAGAAGTTATTTATTTTAATGTCTGTTTTCAAGTTTGTCATTGTGTTATGCGCGCCATTCGCGTAGTCAAAATCAGTCGACAGAATTTTCCTCCCCTCTGACTTTGCCTCAATCACACCCCTGTTAGCACTGTATTATAAGAAACTTACATTTTTAAAAGCAATTCTGGTCATTGTACAATTAATATGTTTAATAATTGCATATCAGCAAACGCGTTCTTTTTTTCTGAAGCATGTAAAGATTTGATGAAATTGTTGTCAAATTTTTTATAGGGGCATTCCAATTGAATGTGCATTAATCCTCAAAAGCGATGGGCGTGCATGAGTCTGCGACACTGTGTTTTTGGTTTTTAAGAACAATCAACAAGTGAATGTGAATTTAGATTGAATGCAGTATCTTCTATTTTATGAAGTGGAAGTGTAATTAATTCTCTTCAAATAACAAAATCAGGAATTTTGTCTACTTTTAACCCTGAAATCTGCATTTGAAATTTTGTCTGTATGTAACAAGTTGGATTATGTGTACAAATGTTTTGCCAGATAGCATTTGCAATTGTAACCTAGGGATGTAAAATACACTTTGTGTTTATACTTCTCGACTTGACTGTGTCACTGGAAAGTAGCCACAGTGGTCATACAAAAAAGAGTGCCAAAATCAATAAACCTCTTTAAATATTATATGTCAAGTACTGCCAGAAATTGTTATCATTAGCGGGTGATTGCAGCATTGTTTGTAAATTTAAAGAACTGGCATCAAAATGCTCCGGGTGATGTATTGTGATCTCCCTTTGTCTTGTATTCATCTTCTTGGGGTGTCTTGTGTGTGTCATCAACTTTTAGCGTGTTACCACTGTAGTGGACTCATCTCTCTACAATTTAGCCAATTTATGGGACGAGTTTCAATCCGAGCCATGTGTGACCAAATACTAGGTCGTCAAGTCAAACCTTTTGCCATTTTAATGCTACATTTATGACTTAATATTGATAAAACTTAATCATTATCAGAATGTTTATCATGACAATACCTAGAATTATTTTTAATCTATAATTTGTTATATGAATGATGCTGGTTTAGAGCTTATTTAGCAAATTTCAACAATTAGATTTCAGAGAACAATAAGTGTAACATTTTTTATTTTTTTTAAGCTTTATATCATTGATTTCCTCTACTTGATTCATCAATGTTATTAATCCATATCCTACAGAGTCATTATCAGAGGAGACAAAGAAGACAGTGCGGTTCTGTGTACAGAGAGTGAAACCTTCGAAGTAAAGCTAGGAGAGGTGTCCAACGCATTGCTGATAGTGCCTGATATGACCCTGGGCAGTGAGCTGACAGATACATTACTCCCCTCAATACAGTACCAGCAGGTTAGTAATTGGGTTTATTTAATAAACATTGGTTGGTCATTTCTCAGTGTTTTGTAATTTGAATATAAATGAACTACTCCTTAGGCCACCTGAAGCTTTTACTCCTTATAACTTTAGTTTGTTTTGGATTTTTTTTCCATATTCAACAATATTTTAATCATAAACTATATAGGCAATCAGGTAACTTACTTGCACTTTTTGTTAGTAAGCTGTTCTACCAAAACTTAGAACACGTGTCAGATAGCAACATCCTTTCTTTAATTAGAGTTGGAGGGGGGGGGGGGGGGTAGTCGTAGCAATAATTATATGACCAGTAGAAATAATTATACCACCACGCCACACACATCTTATTTTGCTGTGTTGGGCATTGAACCCATGATCTGGATATGTAGTAAAATCCTATACCTATTTTGAAAGCTGGTCCAGCCCTATTTCTTTTGGAATAACAGTCTTTTAAAAAGTCGTTGAAATAAAGCAATACACTAGCCCTAAATCATGTTGCAATCACAGTCAACAAGTTCATCACTAATCTGACTGTGTACATTCTTCATTAGTGCTGCAACAATATACCGGTATATCGGTATATATCGCAATACGCATATTGTATTGCGATACGATTTTCGTCATACCGGTACGAAAATTTTACAAACATGCATGTACATTTCGTTCAGAAAAGCCATCCAAAATAATGATATCCAGGTAAACAAAACAAAGCGGTATTTTGTAAAAATAAATTGTTACGTAAAAATGGCATTCTAAAAAGTCTATTATACAGAGTAGCGTTGTTATTCTATTTATTCTATGCTTTAAAAGGAATTATTGTTGAATTAATTACGCACAACTAAATGTCTCGTTCGATTCTGAAATGAGCATTATAAAATTTGTAATCCGAATTCCAGAAACACTCTTCCGAAATATAATGCTAAAGCAACAATAAAAAAAGTGCTTTATTCTTTTTCTCAATAAAAAGCGCACGAAAATTATACAGACATGTAGAACGTCGCGTGGAAAGTGTGGGTGTATTTGTGTTGTATAAAACGGGAACATCATGTCAGGCGATTTACGCGTGTTCAGTGGGAAAATAAACGCCCGATTGGAAGTTATTTCATCACATCTTTAAATAGTAACAAATGCCAAAATGTATTTGGTATTTAAGAAAATTGGCGAATGTTAGTGTTCTTGAGCATTTTTATAGTAAACATTTACCAGAATTTGCTTTAAAACTGGAATATACGGGATTATCGGGTAATTGGCGAGTTATAATTCTGGTACAAGTAAGCAATATATTGCAATACGTGTTTTTGAACTGACAATATATCGCAATACGCTTTTTGGCGTATTGTTGCAGCACTATTCTTCATTGTCTTTCATTCCAAATAATATTTCACAAATACCTGACTTTTACTCACAGATGTTGGGCGCGTGGTCAATTCACTGAATCACTATCAATATGTCATAAAACAACATTTTTCATCACTTTGACAAAAAAATAATTCTATATTATATCAGAATTTGTTTATCAAAGTGATGAAAAATGTTGTTTTATAACATATTGATAGTGTTTCAGTGAATTGGCCACGCGCCAACACTTGTACTTTTACTCTGGTGTTTTACAAAGGGAATAAGGGTGTATGTGAAAATAAAATGGACAAAAGCCGAGCGTGGGGGTGTTTTTTTTTTTAAAGCATGGAAAGCCTACCCACAAATTTGCATGAAGTTCAGTGAAATGATGCTGATTAAGAAAATAATTAATTAGATTATATTTGGATATGTGCCCATTAGGGGTGCGCTACCTTAAGTGAGGTTTTGCAAATAGGTCATTCGCATATTCTTTCAAAATAGGTCAACTCAGTAATGCACACATTTTATGAACTGCGGAAGATGAAGCCACGCCTTCAGAAGTTAAGATCTCTGCTTGAAGAAAATCCGTATGCTGGCCAGGCGGCTGAGGGCGATGTAGACCATCAGGGAACAAAGGTGTGCTATGATTGGTTATTTTGTTAGGTTAAATGACCTTATTTATAAATATTCGCTTAATTTAACTTTTAGAATTTTTTAATCATGGTTATTTATGTAATTGGTCATAATTTATCGTATATTAAGTTAGATTATTAAACTATTCCGAGAGTAATATGTAAAATTGTGATCATTAATTTTTTTTAGTGAAAATATGTGATTATTTGGGTAAATGATATTGGTTTTGCTTGCATCTTTTTATAATAAGTTCTATAATAATTTATTAAATTGTGTTTTAATTACAAATAAAGAATTCCATGCAATATTTGAGAAATGTACGTTAAACCACAACAATGTTAGACAAGTGATGGTGTTGAATTCACTCGTTTTCTGTCTGTCAGTGTGTCTGCATAAACAGTTTGTCGAGCAAAGTTCTTCACCATTTGAATTGTAACTTGTATCATAAACATAAAATATAGATAAGCAAGACACAATTCACATATGCAGTGATCCACTTTGAAGTGAATTATGTGCCCTTGAACTAAGCATAAGGTACTATGCCTATGACAGCGTAGAGGAGAAAAATTAATCATGTTTGTGACAAAGCGTTGGTTTGCCAAGACTATCTTTTTGATCATGTAACATAGTTCAGTTGTTTAGCATATTCCTGTTTTACATAACCCTCGCAATTGCTGTGTTTGTGTGTTACAGTACACATTCAATGAGCTATTAAATCTTGTACAAGGAAGTGAAAGAGAAATAAAGATAGCATTGGAGAAGATGCAAGCCATTGTAATTGATGGTAAGTCTAGTCAATTATGTCTGAATAAATATTGTTGTTTTTCTGCTAAAAAATAAAAGTTTATCATTTCAAAAATGGGAAGAACACTTGATTGGAAATAATTCTTAGATTGCATGCTTAGTGTGGTAGAATGTTTAACTTTAAAGGTTTATTGATGTCTTTCAAAATGTATTTTACAGTTATTTTATTGCAAGCTATTTATAAAATTATGAATTATTTTGAATAAAACACAATCAATTGGGAAAGTCAAAATGTTGCTTTGTTCTTGAACTGCTCCAATATATATTTTTAGGTGTCACATTGGTTTGTAGAATCCGATTGCAACATGGTCAATTTAACTGTCACTATGGCCAAGTGTATTTATTTTATTTGTGTGCTTCATGGGAATTTGTCGGAGCTTCTTTTGAAGTTAACCATCATTTGTAGGGAAATTTCAAAATAGCTGGAATCACCCTCTTATAAACTGTAAACAGCTGAAATGTGAAGATCACACTTGAGGTCAAAGGTAAAAAATGAGCATAATACAGCTTGTCCAGACTGCAAGTTATCATATTGCAGTCAATGCTATAGCAGCTTGCCAACACTTATCAGTAGGTGAAGGCAATACAATCTAAGTTGCTTTGAAGAAAGTTCAGGGCTCGGTAAAATAAGCCTATAATATATAGCAGAAACATATAGCATCAATTGCTTTCCAAAAAATCATACTTTTTTGCTAATTTACAGATTGGCTCTTATGCTGTCACCATACATGTCCTTTGTTTGATTAGTGTACAAAAAGTACCATTTCTTGTGCAGGTTACTGGCGTGTGCTTGATTTTGACTTCCTGGTGCAAGTGATGAGCCACCTTCTACAGCTCTGTGATGAAAACAGTTGGCTAGACCAGGGCATACCCATCCAGGAATGCCTCTCGGTGCTACAGGACATCTTTCCAAGGTTATGGAGAAAGGGGGCTTATACACTTTCCGCTTTCCTGATATTTTTATGCCCCCAATTCAAATGATTGGGGGTATATTGTTTTTGGCCTGTCTGTCATTGTATGTGTGTGTGTCCCAAAACTTTAAGGTTGGTCATAACTTTTGCAATATTGAAGATAGCAACTTGATATTTGACATCCATGTGTATCTCATTGAGCTGCACATTTTGAGTGGTGAAAGATCAAGGTCATCCTTAAAGATCAAAGGTCTTTTCTTTCTAAAATAGCTGCTGTGTAGCTTCAATGCGCAGTTGGGAGCATTATGTTTCACAAACACAGCTCTTGTTGATTAAATAAAGTCTCTTATTAGCAAAAATTTAGTTAAGGCGGAAAGTGTCGTTCCTGATTAAGTCTGTGCAGACTTGACTGCACATGCTTATCTAGGACAATACATTATACATACATGTTGAGCCCCATGTTCACAGAATGCTGCTCATTTGTTATGGAAAAACTCCTTTTGTACAGCACAGTAGAACTATAACTCTTTGCATGCTGGGAAATTTGTCGTCTGCTAAAATGTCGTCTGCTGAATTTCTAAAATTAGCATTTTCTTCGATTTTTTTCAAAGAATACTATCAGATTAGCAAACAGTTTGGATCCAGATGAGACGCCACGTTCTGTGGCGTCTCATCTGGATCCAAACTGTTTGCAAAGGCCTTCTAAATTCGGTTCCAGCACTGAAAGAGATAAAGGATTCATGGGTGCTGGAGCCTGGGTCTTACTCTGTACATTTTAGGGCTTGACCATGGAAATGTTGTATCTCAAAGTCTAACAAACAATTGTCTCATAGATACAACAGTTTGAATTAATTTCTTTATCTGTCAATCTTTTGTTTCTGCTCAAAAATACATGTATGTATTCTCAAATATTGTTTTTCTGTAAAATAAATACTGCAACTTTTAAAAGCCGAAATAAAGAATTGAAGTACACTCATCACAACAACGCAATGACATGAAATTGTTTTCTTTTTTTCTGAACAGAACTGTGATAGAACATGTATTGAAGAACTTTGCAGACAAAATAACACCAGCAACAGGCAAAGACGATGATGAAAAACATATGCAAATAGGTGACATTGGTTCATTTTCTTTTATAAAACTCTGTTTCGTGACTGTGTATCATGCTAGGTTAAAAACAAGCATGATCCCAAAACCTGCTGGCTTCTAAAATGTGTGTTGGGTTCCTATCTTTATTGATAAACGTCTATATACTAAATGTAGATCATAGTATTAAGGTGGACAACTTAAGTAAAATATTAGTTTCTGAGATGATTCGAAGAGGGCATAGTTCAGCCATGCTGGTTTAATGTCAAGGTCGTACTGTAAAGTAAAAGGTTTGATCCTCCGAGTCCATATATGTGTCTGCTCCTATACAATTTGAAGGATCAGGGGTTTTCCTCGCTTCATTGGGAAGAGGCCCTAGCCTATGGATTTTGGGAAGAAATTGCTCATTTTAGGAAGAATTCTCGCTAAAATTACTGCTTTGGGAAATGAAAAAGCTGGTGTTACTTAGGATTATTGGGAAAACTTCATGATTTTAAAGAAATTTTCAATTGGGAAGGGGCTTTTAATAGGCACCTGGTATATAAGGCTGAAAACGCCTGAGGATTTCCATGAATATCTGCTAAATTGTAAAAGTCAATGACAATTAGCAGAAGTCACAAGTCAATCATCATTTTCATGCCAGCCTAAGTTACAGATCATACTTGTAGGTCAAGGTTCTTAGCATCTATTTTGGAGTCAGCTCAATATTTCCCATCCAATTTGAAGAATTTTCCTGAAACTTGGCGAAAATGTGTAGAAGGCATTAGACAGTCATGCCTGATGAAGTTCAAGGGTATGCTTTAAAGTCAAAAGTTGGAGCCGCCATTTCAGGGTCCAGTTCATATCTTTTCTACTAATTGAATAGGTTTCATGAAATTTGGCTATAAATTACAACAATTTGGTCATTGAGATGATGTGCAAAAGTCAGGAGTCAGTCATGCTTTCTTATGTCGCGGAAGAGATTTGAAGGTCAAAATGTTTGAATGTTTTGGGGGTTATTTTGTGGCCCGTTCACATTTCCTTTACCCATTGAAGGATTTTCATCAGACTTGGCCACACAGTTAAGGTCATTGGGAGATGTGAAAAAGGCATGATACAGTCACCTTTGCTTAAAATCAAGGTCACTCCTCTAAGGTATATTAATATTAATGGCAGGGTTCGCACAGGGCTTGAAAAGTGCTTGAAAACGAGTCCTAGGCTTAAAAAGCCCTTGAACAAAGGTTGGCCTTGAAAAAGTGCTTGAAAAGTGCTTATTTCATGTAAAAAAAGCCTTGAAAATGTGTATTTCTGCTCAAAATTACTTTTATCATCGCTTTAATTATAAACTTAAATCGTTCTTAAAGGAAATATTACGAAAATTGATCATAAATTCCTTAGCGCAAAAAATTGAGTACGAAATAAATGTTTCGTACACTATTAAGTACGAAACGTTATGTGTATACGTCACAGATTATGTGTACTACGTCAAAGGTTCTCCACTGTGATCAATTTTCGTGAGTGAAAACGCAGCGATGGGGAAGCGTCGTTACAAACAAGGGTGGTTAACTGAATATTCCTGGGTACAGAAAACAAATGACATTCGAAAAGCACATTGTCGGGTCTGTATGAAGACCATTGATGTTGGGGGATGGGGGAAAGCTCTTTGAAAAGCGACGAGAAAGGGGAAACCCACAAAGAAAACATGAAATTGAGAAGCAAACAAGATTTCTGCAATGTGTTTTTTTTTAAACAGGAAGGGATTATTGTTTAAACTGTTAAATCTAAAACAGACATAAACAGCAACAGCCCATCTGTGTGGAACCAGGAAGGCACAGCTACAGAGAGTGTGCAGATATAAGATATTCTAATTCCAGGACCTCGCAACCATCAGCAGCAGTATCAAACTCGCAGACATCCATAGACAAATTCGTTACAAAAATGATATGTTGAAAGCGGAAGTATTGTGGGTAGTGCATACCGTTTGCACACATCAATCCTTTAATTCCAATAAATACATTACAAAGTTATTTCAGGTTATTTTCCATGACAGTACCATAGCGAAACAATTTTCTTGCGGAGACCGCAAAACAGCATATGTGGCCGTTTTTGGGCTAGCTGAACATTTCAAAACTTTCAATGGTATAACTTTAAATAATATGTAAGAGTTATTGTGGAATAAGTTTAATGTGTTTGAGCAAATAAATGATATTTACTGTGTTAACCTGGCTTTAAAATGCATTTGTTAAAGGAAACTAACATACGGTTCTCGGCCTTGAAAATGAAAATTTGGCCTTGAAAAGTCCTTAAAAAGTGCTTGAATTTAGGTTTGAGATTTCTGTTTGAACCATGAATGGGTGTTATAGCTGTCTCTTGGTCTGCCTTGTACATGTATTAACCCATTTATGCCTAGTGGGTTCTCCCATCCTTCTAAATTGGATCAATTTATTTCCAAAATTGAAGATGTCTAGTATGTTTATTTCTATATTTAGAATACTTCTTACAGAAATTCCTTTAAGCAAACAGCACAGACCCTGATGAGACGCTGCATCATGTGGCGTCTCATCTGAGTCTTCGCTGTTTGCCAGGGCCTTTTTTCTAGGCGCTAGGCATAACTGGGTTAAACTGAACTGTCTTTTTATTGAACTTGTCTGCTGAGTATGTCTGTCTAACGGTTCTAAATGTTAAATAAAACAAATATGAGAACACTAATTGTCTATTTACCTTTTTGCAGATATTGATTACTATAGGCTCAATGAAGACAAAGTTTGCAGGTTCTTTGCTGAACAGATCTTAAAACATGCTAGAAAGGTATCTATGTTCTAACTGTAACTGTTAAACTTGTGCATGATACACAATTGTAATTAAACCTTTTAAGGATTGCATGAATTATGCCATTTTATATGTACTAAATTATACTTAAATGTAGGCTTCTGTTCAAAATAAATAAAAAGATGTGGCTTCAACCTGGTTCATAATAATATATATTATATTGTTTGTGTATATTTTTAAATTCATTTTTTAAGTTTGTTTGCATGTGTTTTGTTTTCTATCCATCTATGTAGTTTAATCTGAGTCAGTTCCTCTCTACATGGGAAAAGAGTGTTCCAGATGGAATGAAAACCAGTGTATCTCAGCTTGAGGTATACTCTATGTATAGTTATACCCCCACAAACGAAGTTTAGGGGGGTATATAGAAGTGAACTTGTCTGTTGGTCCGTCGGTGTGTCTGTCGGTCCGTATTAAGTGTCCGCTCTCAAATCAAGTAGTTTTCATCCGATCTTCACCAAACTTGGTCAGAAGTTGTATCTACATGATGTCTAGGCCAAGTTCGAACATGGGTCTGCTGCCTTGCCAGGTCAAAAACTAGGTCACAGGGTCACTTAGTGCGTTTTAAACATTCAGCATGTTGTCCGCTTTCTAATTAAAGTAGTTTTCATCCCATCTTCACCAAACTTGGTCAGAAGTTGTATCTACATGATGTCTAGGCCAAGTTCGAACATGGGCCTTACCGGGTCAAAAACTAGGTCACAGGGTCATTTAGTGCATTTTAAACATTAAGCATGTTGTCCGCTTTCTAATTAAAGTAGTTTTCATCCGATCTTCACCAAACTTGGTCAGAAGTTGTATCTACATGATGTCTAGGCCAACTTTGAACATGGGCCTTGCCGGGTCAAAAACTAGGTCATGGGGTCAGTGCGTTTTAAACATTCAGCATGTTGTCCGCTCTGTAATTCAAGTAGTTTTCATCCAATCTTCACCAAACTTGGTCAGAAGTTGTATCTACGTTATGTCTAGGCCAAGTTCGAACATGGACCTTGCCGGTTCAAAAACTAGGTCACGGGGTCACTTAGTGCGTTTTAAACATTAAGCATGTTTTCCGCTCTCTAATTCAAGTAGTTTTCATCCGATCTTCACCAAACTTGGTCAGAAGTTGTATCTAGATGATCTTAAGGCCAAGTTCGAACATGGGCCTTGCCGGGTCAAAAACTAGGTCACGGGGTCACTTAGTGCGTTTTTTAACATTCAGCATGGTGTCCTCTCTCTTATTCAAGTAGTTTTCATCCGATCTTCACCAAACTTGGTCAGAAGTTTTATCTAGATAATCTGAAGGCCAAGTTCGAACATGGGCCATGCCAGATCAAAAACTAGGTCACAGGGTAACTTAGTACGTTTTACACATTGAGCATGGTGTCCGCTCTCTATTTCAAGTAGTTTAAATCGGATCTTCACCACACTTGGTCAGAAGTTGTAACTAGATGATGTGTAGGTCAAGTTCGAACATGGGCCATGCCGGGTCAAAAACTAGGTCACTGGGTCACTTAGTGTGTTTTAAACCTCACCATGTTGTCCGCTCTCTAATGCAAGTAGTTTTTATCCAATCTTCACCGAAATTGGTCAAAAGTTGTATCTTGATCATGTCTAGGGCATGTTTGAATATGGGTCATGCCAGGTCAAAAACAAGGTCACGGGGTCACAAGTTTTATCTAAATGATCTCTAGGACAAGTCTGAACATGGGCCATTCCGGGCCTAAAACTAGGTCACGGGATCACTTAGTGCGTTTTTTAACATTCAGCATGGTGTCCGCTCTCTAATTTAAGTACTGTGAAATCATTTATTTTCGCCAGCATGAAATTTCGTCTTTTTTATAAAAATGACGTTTTCGTCAGCACTTAAATTCGCCAATTCCTGACTGTAAAAAAAATGCTTCAGTCAATATACGATTTTTTTGTCCGAAATATATCGCTGTTGCAAAATATCGTAGTGGGGAAAGAGGGAGGACACTTGAGAGTCACTTGCAGGAGGTGGGGCCTGTTTGTCACATGTCAATATACTAGTCTTTTGTTATCAGGTGATCAGTAATTTGCCCCCATTAGTGTATCATTATTATGATTAGCGGATTAGTGGGACTGAAAACCGTTAACGAGTGTTTGAAACCCGGGTTTGAAACAGTGAAGCCATTTGCCAATTGTTCCTATTCATTTATTATCATGGCCAAACTATAAACAATCTTACCTTTATCGGCGCAAATTAAAGAATGTGTGAAGATTATTGGTTAAAATTAGTGTTTGGTCAGTTTTCAATTAAGTTTCAAGAGTTTTGCATCGTAAATATTTTATCACTTAAAGTACAATAATTTTCGGAAGTTTAAAATTAACAGTGCATTATGGGACAGCGGTTTCATAGCGCAAAGTTCAGATTTAATTGTAACAACCAATGGACGAGTG
Organism: Dreissena polymorpha; assembly: GCF_020536995.1. Classification (NCBI taxonomy): domain Eukaryota; kingdom Metazoa; phylum Mollusca; class Bivalvia; order Myida; family Dreissenidae; genus Dreissena; species Dreissena polymorpha. The sequence goes on from NC_068370.1 coordinate 32,264,336, forward strand.
AGTTTAAATTAGATTGAATGCAATAGGATACAAAGCAATGTTTTATTGCGTCATACTCGAAACACGTGCATTCCAGGGATTTCCTGGAAATCGCGCAAAAATAAAAGTGAATTTTTGAAAACAATTTCCCTACGTTTGGATGGAACTAATCGTCATGATTGCTAATTTCTCTTTACCTGTTAAGTTTTCAATTGCTACAAGTAACAATTATTTGAAACATGTATCGTAAAACTTGTAAAAGATGTCAATGATTAAAAAGATCGATAGCCCATAAAACGAAACACAAGCTATTTTTACACTTGTATTGTAGTTAAACGCAAACAACCAAACACAAATCAAAATGTTCTGTATTTATTTGCAATAAATGCGGAGAATGTATGCGGTAAGTATATACATCACCATCTTTTAATTTTGTTTATTGTCTTTGATCCGGATCTAATCCGTTGCGTGGAGGCTGTATTATCTTCTGAAACAACACTGAAAAACACAATACACACAATGGGTAATAAAGTTGTTAACAATTAGCGCTTACCATTACAATTCTACCTAAACGAAGTCATCGCAGTGGATACAGCTGTACTGCTTTTGCGTTTTAGAGCAATGTCATGTGTCAGTTAAGTACACTGTAATCTACACCCTTTTGTGTCAAAACCGGATTTATCTTGATTACGTAACAGACGGAGTATGTATGTGTGGATTACATTGGATTTTAGTGCCTCATGCCTTTGGTATAATTCAGTCTTAATTTGTTCAAATATGGGACATAATTGTTCGTTAGGTTCTTGAATTCGTCAATAGGTCGACTGACGAAATATACAAAAATTAATGCCTGACAATATATAATGGTTTCACAGAAGTTTACATCCGATCTTCACAAAACTTGGTCAGAAGTTTTATGGAGATGATCTTATGGTCAAGTTAGAACATGGGCCTTTCTGGGTCAAAAACTAGGTCAAGGGTCACTTTGTGTGTTTTAAAAATTGAGCATGGTTTCTGCTATTTTTTGTGAAGACGACATGCAAAAAATTATGTGTCAATGCGGCGGTGGGGGTATTCCTCACGTCTGTGACAAAGCTCTAGTTCATTATTGGAGTAAAAAAATGGCATGTACATTAATGTTTTTGCCCATCATAGTTTTTTAATGTAAGTATTAATTGTGTTTCTTAAATAATTTTAAAAGTTTCCTTCTGTTACATGTACCTTATTTGACGTTATGTTATTTATGCCATTTTAAAATGTATTGAGATTACAATTGATTGCTTGAGATAGGATAATACAATTGAGTATCATAGGATTGTGTTTCCGTGAGGCTCATGCCCTTTTGAAATATTATATTGAAAATATTCAGGTGACAAATGATCCTAGTCCTGCAAATATGGGTCTGATGCTAAATGCGGCCAGCATAACTTTGGACCAGTCTGGAATGGCCCAGCCTGCTATGAAGTCACGCAAGGTTTCCAGATCTAGTAAGCGGACAGTCTAGCTCCTCAACCAGACTAAGGGAATGCACAGGCTAGTCTGGATCTGTGCTGGCCACATATGGGATCAGACCCATTTTCGCATGATGTGGCTGAAATAATGGTTTTATAGACGTGGTAAAAATTGTCTTCTTTTACTAAAATAAACATCATGATATGAGTTGTTCCTAAGATCTTAAAAGCATCCACATGATCTGTAATCTAAAAACCTGATATATTTTTATAAAAGAGAATTTTGCTTTATTATTTATTTTACATGTCAATTGACCTAAATACATGCAAAACCACATTGAAATTGGTAAAATGATAAACAAAACCACATTGATATTGGTAAAATGATAATAATTTGGTTATAAGTCATTGTAAAGTTTATGTGTGCTTAGAAGCTGGTCCAGTAAATCAACGTTGATGTTAAATTTCATTTGCAATGAATGAATTTTTACTTGATCTTTATTAAATGCATTTCATATGTACAAAAGAGATTTGAGTGAAACAAAATGTCTTATTCTTTCATAAGAAATGTATTCCTTTAAAAAAAAGGAGTATCTTTATTGGCTTGTTTTATACAAGTACACAATAAAATCTATCATGTTGACATGTTTTCTGTGCAGGGTATTGCCCTTATTGACCGTGATAGCAACCCTGAGGTCATCTCATATATGACTGTGGACACACTGCCGGAAGAGATCTCAGAAAGGTATTGGTGTTCCTACTTAAGTTGTTCTCAACTTGTTCACCTCACCACTGATACCGGAAAAGTACCATTTACCATTTGGGCCAATGTCTGTGATAAAGTGGTTTAATGCATGCGCGTAAAGTGTTGTCCCAGATAAGCCTGTGCAGTCCGCTCAGTCCGCACAGGCTAATCAGGAATTACACTTTCCGCTTAAACTAAATTTTTGCTAAGAAGAGACCTTCTTAATACAGAAAACATCATAAAAGCTGAAAGTGTTGTCCCTGATTAGCTTGTGTGGACTGCACAGGCTTATCTGGGATGACACTACGCACATGCATTAAACCCCTTTACACAGAGCACGGCCCATTTGTATTCAAGTTAAAATCAAATTCTTGTACATAGATTGGAAATCCCTTGTATACTGTATTCCTATTGATACATACTGGCTTCACCATAGAGGTTTTTATACCCCCACAAAACGAAGTTTAGGGGAGTATATAGGAGTGAGCGTGTCTGTCGGTCGGTCCGTTTTCAGTGTCCGCTCTCTAATTCAAGTTGTTTTCATCCGATCTTCACCAAATTTGGTCAGATTTTGTATCTAAATGATGTCAAGGTCAAGTTCGAATATGGGTCATGCCGGATCAAAAACTAGGTCACGGGGTCACTTGATGTCCGCTGTCTATTTCAAGTAGTTTTCATTCGAGCTTCATCAAACTTGGTCAGAAGTTGTAACTATGTGATGGCTAGGCCAAGTTTTAAAATGGGTCATGGCAGGTCAAAAACTAGGTCACGGGGTCACTTAGTGTGTTTTAAACATTGAGCATGGTGTCTGCTGTTTTTTGTGAAGACAACATGCAAAATATTCTGTGTCAATGCGGCGGTGGGGTATTCGTCACCTCAGTGACAAAGCTCTAGTTCTGTTTGTAGCCACAAACTAGTCAGACCATGTTCTACTTTTTTCAGCATAAACAGATATTGAAACTCTAATGCATTATTCCTTTTAAACAAATTTGTGAATTTTATTTTCTAAGCTTAAAATGTTATAGTTATGCTCTTCAAAATTCGTAACGTGTATTACAACTTATTTCATGTTATAAATGGGGCGTTGATGGGTTTATGTGACAGCTGTGATTTATCGGCATTGGAATATTGTAAAAAAAAGACCAAATGTTCCACAGGAATCTTGAAGGCACAAAGATTATGCAAACATAAATGACTATATTGCAAACTTAACTTTGATTTTTTAAATATGTATTTCATTTCATAATCTTGTTGTTAGTATGAGAAAATTAAAAGCTACCGAAATTCGCTTTGAAATTATATGTACGCACTTTAGAAGTAAGTTATTTATATTTTTCAGATTCAACCACTTATTCAGAATTCGTGAAAAATGGAGTTTGCCTGAAATTACCCCATACATTAAGTAAGTACGTGTATAAAAGGCATATTTTGGTTGCCACTATTTCTGTTAAAAGGTAATATAGTAAAAACTCGCTGCTGAGAAAGAATGCTGAGAATGAATTAATCAGTGAATTGCAGCTATTATGACAAAAATGTACTACGGAATAAACACAAATGCAAATTCATGATCTTCTGTTTTCTTAATAATTTCACAATGACGTCATGTGTGACGATATTTTAAAAACTTGTACTAATGGAAAAAAAATATAAGCGTTGAGTACAGAGTTGTAGTAGGTATGCTATCGCAACATTTCCCCTGATAAACAAAGAAAAAATATTTTGCATTAATGTATTTCAAATGCAGTGGACGACGAAAACCTAATGAAATCTTGTTACCGAATTGATTTACTAGTATGTAATTTCAGCTATTATAATGAGCGTCCAAAGGTAAAATATCTTGCAATCATGTTATATCATGAGCTTTAAACACGCTCATAGTATTCCCTATAAAATAAGTATACCAGTATCATTTAAGAGAACGTATGTGTGATCGATGTAAATAAAACACTGGTCTACCAAAGTAACCGGTATATTATTGATTTAAAATGATACTCGGTTTTAACATAGTTTTATTGACGCCTTTTTTGATTTGTCTCTTTAGGGATTTGACAACAGACAAGATGGATGTTACAGCGATGCTAACGAAGTATGCACGTGCATCAACTCTAAATGGGATAAAGGTCTACAACTCAAGAAAACCTATTAGTTGATTGTGTTCGTAGTTGTCGTTCTTGATTCTTGTCTTCGCAAAATAGCATGTGAATTTAATAGCGTAATAAAAGTATGAACAATTATGTTCTTTTGATTGAGAGCTTCATGTGTTCATGTGGTGTATATCAGCAGTCGAACAAGACAATATTAAAGGAATAATTGTAATGTAAAAAGTGCAAAAAAGAGAAAATCAAGCATATGCCGATTGTTTAAGGGTGCATATCAAGTGTTTTTTTTTATTTTAAAAATATATTTATAATGAAAAGTATGACACTTTAACTTCAGATTGCATAATTAGTTTGCGACGCTTCTGATTTTCCTGTTACATTAATTGGTGCCTCTTTTATAATGTATTCTGTTGTTATTGGTTGAAATATATTATCGGACTTATTAAAGTAAATCTCCCTTAAATAAACCTTTCGACCGCAATTGTGTTATGGATAGTGTCTGCAATGCGACCGAGGTCAGGGGTTCGAGTCCAACTCTGTGAGCGTTCTTCAGATCCTTCAAAAACACCCAGTACTGGTTCTCCTCTGGAAACGGACTCGGGGATTGTTTCTGCAATCTAAAGGATTTCGATGCAATTGTGCTAATATAAATAGGGTTAAATTAAACTTATGTAATACTTGTTTTAACGCGTATTGGTACTTTTTACTGATTATACTTGTAAATATAAACCTGCACCACTTGTGAATTGTTACGCCTTTATCAGAAATTGAAAATGTTTTACTGAATAACGTTTACTTATGTAGTATATGGGTAACATGCAGAATTTGCCATTAGGCATATTGTAAATAGCCGTGCATGTCTCGCCAGGCACGAACACTACAAATATTCTCAAACAAAACCAACGACACATGTGGGTTGCATTGTGATGTTCGTGAATAGACTGTTCGTTTATGTAATTTCATGTTTTAAACCCCGTCCGATCTTTCATGAACTATTCCGAGGAACTCCGACTTGGTCGATAACTTGGCTGAGCGTCTTCGCCGGCGTCCAAAAGGCATAGCTGAATAGTAAATGAGGACATAAAGCAATCGCAAATGAAATTTCACAGAGTGAAAATATAATTTTCCGAAAACATAAATGTTTTATTCGAGTATGTATTGCTAAGGAAACATAACAACATGAATGGTCGAATGGTAAAGCACCATTTGATTTTAATGTTACATTTTCGAAAGTGATTGCGCTAAAAGTTAACTTATCTGGAATGCTGTTGTAGTGCATACTATAAAAAATTATTTGTGTAAAATACTTTGTCTTAAAAATAAAACAACGATAGTACACGTTCGCATCAAACCAGTGTTAAATACTGATTAAAGTATAATTGCAAGTACAGCCACGATCAATAGAATGTGTCAAATTTTTTTACATATGACGGCACAGATGCTATTCATTTCGCAATGGTGAAAATTACCTCCTATATACTTATTCATCTTAACACAAATGTAACAGAATTGATATCAATACAATCTCGCGATACTTACGAGAACACAGTCCCCGGACGCAGGCCTGGCCACGCCCACAGCGGGAACACCTCGGGCCCGGGATGAACGGTAGTTGGCCGATGAAATTTCCGCTGAAGAGACAAGCCGATGAGGTAAAACGAGTACCGGTAATTATGCTCGCGGATATTAGTCACCTAGCGGATCCACGGTTTAATGATAACACATCGGCTTCATGGGCCTGTGGTCTTAGGTTCGATACCTTAGACTGGTATAAATACATCAAATTGTTTAAGTTAATCTTCTTGGAATGGCTTCGATACGAGACGGAGATTTTTTTATTATTTAATGTTGTCTTAATTGAGGTAATTTTTTTCTAAATCGAGTCGTTAACTTTGTCAAGTTTGAGAACGATTCCAGAAAAGAATCCCGACTCGCTGTGCTTTTTATATTTATACATGTTGACAATTGAACCCGCGACTGAATGAAGAAAATGTAAATAAAATTATTACAAATACAATGTTAAAGTGTACAATGTACTTTGTGTTGTAAATTGAACACATGTCAGTTCATTTAAGTATCGAACATAGTTTCGATTATCAATTTTTCAATATATATTAGCGTAATTTAAACCGTATTTAATTCATATTAATCAGATAAACGGACTGTTTTATATTCAGGTAAAAACTCAAAAACTGACACATTATTACGTTCACACTTACGGCGGCGAGTAAAAGCAGGCGAAATACTGGGAGTTCCTTTGTATCTGACTCATGCCTACTCGCAGGGAGGGACAATAACTCAGTGCGCATCCTACACGCGTCGTTGTGGCCCATATCAGCTGAAAAAAGTCACGCGTATTAACGATTTCAGAAACACTAAGCATTATTAGTTATTGCATAATGCATCCTCAGGCGCACAAGGCCCTACATTTATGTACATCTATTTGTAATGGATTGACGTTTAAATGATGAGGGGATAAACTCGAAGTCCATTTTAAGAGGTATTATAGAGAACATATATACATGAATACGCACGTGCGCGAACTATTATTTGGAAAGGTAAGCAAAGCGTTAAAGGGACATGTTAGAATATGATATTTTGGTCGTCCATGTGCTCTAAGTTGATAAATATTAGCATTGGAACGAAAGAGAACCAGTAAAAAAACAAGGAATACTATTTAAGAAAGGAAAGAAACATACCCTACCTGGTATCGAAACACTCGCCTTAAATTAAAAAGCTATTGTCATAAGTACTCGACCATCTGGACTGTTTCATGTCTTTTTCATGTTATGCTTTATATAAGCAGTCCACGTTTTGTCACAAAATATAACGAAAACAACAGAAATACTCCACAACATTCAATGATTTCGGGTTTGTAATGCTTTATTCTTTTTTTAATTTCTATTGATGACTGCTCATAGACGTTAATGTGTTTTCAGTATGAGTACGTCTTTTGTGGTTTTTCACTCCCTGATGTACATGCATAGAGAGAGAGGTCTTTTATTTTATTAATCTTTGTAAAAAAGGAACATTTTTCAATTGGCGATCTGTGAACAAGTTCATTTAAAACGTTATGATGTTTGTAGTTACGTTATAAGAATCAAACAGTTTACAATAAAGATTAATGGTTTAGTTAAAAATAAATGTATGAATAATTCAACCGTCCAAAAACTAGTGAGTACAAAATAAAAACATGATGAAGGAGAGATAGGTTTCGGTGGGGGGGGGGATGCGGAAGAAGAAACCAGAAATATCTTTAAAAAAGATATACGGCGTTGATTGTGGTCGATGTTTATGAACGATCAAAAGTTATCTCTATGAGATAAAAAGTAGCGGATGCCTTTTTTCTGCGCAGTTCTTAGCTAGATCATAAGCAAATCAATTACGGGGTGTTGCGCCAGATTTCGTGGCTTATTTTGCTTTATGTGATATTATTACTCAGATATCTTTATTTACAGAATAGAAAAACACAAGAAACATGAAAATAAACGAGTGCATATAGGTCAGCCGGCAATACTCGAATCTTATTTAATTGCATAATTATAGTATAGTGAATTATTGTGCTCATGCTTAATAAACTGGTCTAAATGGATAAATATTTCTAACTAATTTTATCAAAATTGGTCCTTATCATGCAAATGTTGAAACCATATTAAAAATCGATGATTGACATACCACAATAATATCGCCGAATATCTTTATTTAGTATCTTTCTGATCAAAACAGACTTCAAGTGCACAAAGTTTACGAGACGGCGTTTATATAAAGATTTCTGCAACTGACCGCAAACTGACCTTGATACCTTGCGGATTGGAATGCAATGCATTACAGTCACTACGTTATTGTCAGTAAGACCGGTGTAACACAATGATCGCAACCCCTTCTGCGAACTCCGGTGATAAACTGTATATAAACTCTGACTTTCACAAATGGTCGCGAATTGACCCGAAACCTCGCGGGTTGAAATGCAATGCAAGTAAGTACTAAATATGACAACATAGTCTTTAGTATAAACGCTTTTGCGCTGGAAATTCTCTGAAAATAAAAGGTGAACGCACAAACTGTATTTATGTCGAAAATTGATTGTAAAACTGTTCTATCTATTGAGCCTTTTCTTTAGAGATAAAATTGTTTCATGCAGTAAAACAGTGTTACAAAGACGCGGATATGTTTCCAATGTTCTGGTGTTATACTCAAATCAGCCAATGGAATAAATGAAGTGTATTCATTCGTACCTAGCCGCGGGAAATTTTATTTGAGTATTATTGGACACTTACAAAGGTCAAGTCAGGGTGAAAAGCTGGCTTAATACAGCTTACGCCGAAAAAGTTTCACGCGAAACTATCATTATCACAGAAGATAACACGAGAAATCAAAGTACTGACAGTACTGGTGTGACGATGCTTTTGAAGAGGATTGACATTTTGATCAATTCGTATTGATTTGTACGAAAATTTTGGATACCAAAATTATGCCCAAAAAAATGGGTACGAAAAAAGATTTGGTTACAAAGCACAATTTTGGTAGGAAAAAAAATTGGGTACGAACAAAATTTGTGTACGTGCAAAAATTTGGGTACGAAAAAAAGTTGGGAACAAAAAATGTAGGGTAGGAAAAAAAATTGTGGGTACGGGGAAGTAGTTCCCGTGGGGAACTTGATCCATTCAGCGAAACTGGGAGGCGGGTTACATTCTCGATCAAATATAACAAGAAATATCTTTAAAAAGATATTCGACGTGTATTTTCTGTACCACTTATCTTAAAAAAACGTTATGTTACAGTAAAACGTGTGTGGGTTATAACATTACGTTTCAGCATGTACGGACGTGATTTCACATGCCCATGTGCATGAACATATAATTTTTCTCTTTTGATTATTGTTTTTTTTTCTCTAATTCAATAAGCTTAGGCATGTTTGTTCGTTAAGTACGGCAATAATTTCATGATGATTCCCGAAAGAAGGTATGGGCACATAGTCGTAAGAGCACTTGAATACGTGAGTTCGCCCATGAACACATGGTAAGGTTAACTAAATCTCCGCGATATGACCTAATATGTGTTTAAAACAGCAAACAATTTCCAACAAACGAATGAATTATCAAACATAGTACCGGTATGTGCACTGATGTGGCGCTGTAATTTCTGTTTGAAAAGTTTAATAAATATGCGAAATGAGAAAGCACGCATAAGAGCGAGTTTCACAAATGTTACACGGCTATTATGCTGTTTATATACCATAGTCGCTACAAGGTTTACAAATGGCAGATTCGAAATAATTCGTTTTCTTTACACTCATGATCGCGTTGAAAGTTAATTATACACGTTTTAATTCGCAATGTATTAACTGAATCACGACAAATGTCAAATACAATACAGAAAATGCATAGCTGTTTCATTGATCTATAAACATATAATGGATTGAATATAACTGATTTAAAATTAACGTTTTCAAACTATTATTAAATCTTTTTCCCAGAATATGCTGTCCTATTTATAGCTGAGCTTCCTATACCTTTATGAATGATAATCAGCGAGGTATGCCGATTAGAAAAATCGAGCTATCTCAATCGGACTGGCTCGGTCTTTTAAATAGGTCGCCATTGTGAAGAATTTTTCTTGGTATGATAACTTAGACGAGCTGCTTCGCAGCATCGTCAAAAAGTAATGACCGTTTTTTTAAATCTTGTTCCGGTAAGTGATTGACGTCAAATAAGGTGAACAAGTTATATGTCGGTCTGAACAAGGTAGTACATAATAGCAATTGGGTTTGTATGTCACATTCAAAGCAAACATATAGCCTTAAATCATTAGCGTTCATTAAGAAGAGCATTTTGACGTTCAACATCGCATATAACATAAAAGTGATGGCTTCCCATCTAAAAAAGGATACGGTAAGTCAAATTCTTGCAGTTGTATAAACAATCTTCAATTTACAGAATGTAAGGGCGACAGAATGGATCACCAGACCACATGCTTTGTCCCCGATATAGGACTCAATTTCATCATATTACGAGTACCTTTTTTCTTTTTATACTGAAGTTATTCACGTAAGATTCGTTAGCGTCAGAGGTTGCCTACAGCAGTTTCATATTTTAAAAGGCAGACATATCTTTTAAATAGTCATCCCATTAACCACCGGAATTCTTACCTGTGTATAGTGGCAGGCGGCTCCGCACTGTGGACCCCGACCCCATAAAGGTCTTTCCGCTGCCCAGAGGCCGATGGAACGCTGCACAGCCGTACGCGACGAAAGTGGCGGCCCGGTACTCGTGAAGTAGGATAGGTTCTCCCCGAAGCCGCGCCGCTGATGTTCAAAATAACACGTCTCGGTCCACTGCGCTGCTCGGTAGGCGAGGAAGTTGTCCCAAACCTGTTTAGAATATTATATTAAGAAATGACGCGAACGCGAGTTTTCATAAAAAAAATCAAATATATAACCATAATGCAAACGTACATCTATATAACACCGTCGTGAATACAAATCTACGCGTCGCCAAAACACAATTACCACCGCAGTATTCAAGCAGAAAAAACAACACAAACATAACAATGCACCCGTATTTACATGAACAGCAAAATAATATATTCGCATTATACCGTAGCAATCGAATATCAAATGTATGTTACCAAAGCACGCATGTTCGCGGCGGGTTCTCGGCTTCTATATAAATTGTGCGCCTGCAGAATAGCCGCCTGGTATGGTCGGATGTTGATGAGTGCACATGTGCAACACTTGAGGACAGCCGCTACAATATAGCTGCCGAAAAACAGGTCCGCTGTGTACATGGCGCCTTTTTCTTCTTGAAATTCTGAAAAAAATGGCATGTAGAAAATATACATTTTTCCCTAGTTATGTGTAAGGTAACAATATTAAATAATGAGTTTTATTTTTATTTTATAAATAACATTTAAATACTTGTAATGATAATCATGTTTAGTAAATTACGTGCATTTAGAATCCATCTGTATTATAAATATTAGTATTAGAAGAACATAGTAGTATTATCATTTTAGAAGTAGACGAACCTAAATATGTCCGATGTATACGCTGTTGTAAAATCATTCATTAATAAGTCACTGAAAACGTGAATGGAACAAAAATAATCATGTTTACAAGATGTGTACACGGTGTTACTTCTGAATGTGAGTTTATCTATAGTTTACAGTGAGCACGATTTATTATTTTGTCTTGCTTCATGTCCTCAACATAATTACAACGTAATGTTCAAAAAACTTGTATTCGTTAACAGGCATTATGTACTAGTATATAGTTAACTAAAAATGAATTTAAAAAAATAAAATCCATAAAACACCTTACATCAAATAAAAGAAATAAGTCAAACTGTATAAAGTTAAATATCTCCCAAATATAAGTTATGACTCGAGCATACAAGCAAGTTACCTCAATTATACTACTGTAAGCAACGGATCTCCGGTCTTTTTATAATCTCATCTCAATCCGCCCCTCTGTCTCCTCGTTTATTTCCTTGAATCGATCTTGTACACGCGCGCGTCTCATCCGTGACCCAACCATGACTCGGCCAGTGATGCGGAAATGTATGCCGAATGTTTTCTATGTTAACGCACCTTGTTTGTTTGTGACATCGGTGTTGAAAGTGACGTTTCATAATAAGACACTTGATTGATGGAGAAGTACAACAATTCTTAGTCATTTGCCACTGTGAATTTGATTTATGATTATTCTACAATATTGTTTGCGGTCAATTTATGATGCCAGCGTGCTACTTTCAAATCAATACGACATTTTACATATGAATAAATCAACAAAACGATTTTCAATAAGTAACTGTTTATTGCAATTGAAACTTGTTTGTTTTTTTCAGAAACAACTTAGTCTGAGTTAACATCTGACAGCCGGTTCTTTGAATACAATCGGGGGGGGGGGGGGGGCATGCGTAGCCTGGAGCCTACTAGGTGCTTACTAGGTTTAAGTGAAGTTTGGTGGAATCTACTTCAAAGATGTCGTCGTTTTCATGTCAACGACAACGATCTTTAAACAAAACACCGAGGGAAGCGCCAACGCAGTAGAGCCGTAAAGACGTAATCAGTTAATATACATACAAATACAAAGAGGCATACTGGATTAAAATATCCGCTACTCCTTCACGAAAAAACACAAGCACGACGCCATGTTGGATGCAAGTTCCAACTTACCTCACTTCAACCCGGTAAGCTCCCGTATACGCATGCCCCACCCACCCCAGACAATAATGCGTATGTTACATCATTTATATTCAAGATAAATGAAATTATTAAGAAGCATTCAAAACCCAAATCCATTCAGGTCATTCAATACAGTTCATAGCTATCGATGATACATAATGTGCATTCAGCCATTTTGTATTTCATTCGCGGTTTAGGATCATACACTTGATAAATTTACTGTTTATTTATATGGACCTTACATTCAAAGTCAATTAAAACGTTTTTATTTTTGAAGATTGATATTATTTTTTTTTCATGTTCATGCATTGTGTCATCTGTCAGAGAGAAGTAAATACTTGTTCATCCATTATGTCTAATTGACTTGAGCACAAAAACCAAATAAATTCTACAAGCGGGTTTCACAAACTACTTTATTTCTGCCATAACTATAAAAAGCAAATTCGTGTTATCAGTTATCCGTATTCTTTATCTGATCTGACACATTTACATTTAACATACCCGTAGCCAGGGATGGTGCGTTGGGTGCGTTCGCACCCATTTTTTTTTGACGAGTAAAAAAATTGTACTATAAGTTGCACCTAACTTTATTTGACGCTAAAACGGTTATTTATTTTTTCCAGGAACACAGCGAGTCTTCGTATATAAGCGTTAAAATAATGTTGTATTCAATATGCAACCGACAGGTCGCCATATAATTAATTTCTCGATTTAGTCATATCCAAGATAGCGCGTGATTTTTATCTACAATATTTAACCGAAGAATTTTTGAAATCAACATAAAATTTGACAGCAAAATTTGAGAAGATCCAAGACGCCGGTCCCCGCAAAATGGAATTGGAATCTTTGTAATAAATGGATATTGGTTTTCTGTATAATGCAAAATTATTAGTCTGGCACTCTAATTCGTATAAAATTGATACTTATTTATATATATTTGATACTAAATGATTGTTTGGTAACTTTTGTCATCGTAATTTATGTCTGTTAAAGCTATAATTTTAATAGATATCATAACAAAATGATGAATCCTACATAATGAGGTTGTAATCCCAGTCCAATAACCTTTTTTCGACAATTATCAAAATGGCTTAGAAACCAATTTGATTGATTTTAATAAATGATCTTATAAAAAAGAGAATAAATTTTAGATGATAATTAACAGAATGTTATGTCAGCTTCCGAAAATGACTGAAATCAAAGGACACCCTTCGACTATTGCCGAAGACTAATGAGTCACTGGTTAATAACTTTGCAATGATATCACGATTTATAACAATTACACATTGTGCACAGCATTTTCGACAGACTACGTTGTCTTTTTGTTATATCCCCGTACAACCATTTTCGGATCTCCTTAAGCGTTTTCCAGCAACAAAAATATCAGCTATGCTCAAGACAGGATGATTTTTTTGTTAAATGACAAGAAAACAAATCATTTCTACAAAGCAATGTAGCTCTTTTTGTAGTTAATCAACACTTAATGGCATCTGTTCTACTCCCCATACATGACTTTCCACAATGTTTTAATTATGTAAAACGTGACACTAGGAATGTCCTTTTTTTAAACAGTTGTTATAATGAAATTAAAACGTTATAATATATGATCAGGTGGACGTTAACGTTTAATGTTTATCAACTGTTACGGATCTTGAGTTTATAATGGGCAAATAAGTACATCGTTTATCTTTAACGTCCTGGTATACATTGTTAAGGACTTTGAGACCATAGGGCCAGTAGTTTGTGGTTATATGGTCTTAATGAAGCCTTAAGTGGTATATGTTTCTGAAATTCGTTGAAAAGTATTGATGCATATTAGAGAAGACCCAGGTTTGTTAATCAGTGTTTGTTGTACAATACACTATTAGCACGTTTAGAGCAATGCTAGGCCTCTGGTACTATCTTAGTATCTATAGTAGAAGACAAACAATTGTTTTGAAAAAAGTCAAATATTTCCATTTAATTTGCTCGATTTATGAATGGTAGAATATTGGAATGATAAAACACACCAATTTTATCAAGATTCCAATAAATAATGATATTTTATACCGTTCTTATCGTTGATTTTAAATTCTATAAATTTGTTGTTTCATATGTAAACAAAGTGTGTGCGTGCATACTAGTGTCGGGTTAAACACCGTATAAATGATGTATATCCGTGAAAGGTGGTTATTGAAAAACGTGGTGGGGAATACATGTATGTTATATCATATTCATGTCGATCAGTCACTGAGTATGGTCAATGAAAGTGATTTTCATATAAAAATGGCCTATAACTTCAGTTAAGTACAGTTAAAAAGTGACCAGAATGCAGAAGACTACGTTTCATTTTTAAACTTTCCTAGGGGGAGGACCTCCAAAGCACCCGATTGCAGGACGGGGACATCCCCTACCGCACATATCCCCTTCGCCACTTCGTTGCTCAATAACAATCGTCGATGGCAAAAAGTCGCAACCCCCTTTTGCAAAATCCTGGCTACGGGCTTGGCTGGCTTATGCAAAACCCAATAATTTCATTGGCCTGTATTTCAATAAATAACTATATATTATGACTTTTCGTAATTATATCAGCACGGTGCCTATACCACGTGACTTTTTAAGATCTGTGTTGGGAGAATAAATCGAGACCCAGGTAACATTTTGGCATGTATTGAAGCTTGTCATTAAATGCTTTAAATGCTTTATATTTATAAATTTAAACATTTGAACTATAAATGTCCATTAAAAAAACAACAACAAGAATAGAATTTAGAAAAAGGAAAAAAGTAACCCCGAACAGGGCTCGAACCACTGACCCCTGGAGTTCTGGAGTAAAATGCCTTCCGTCCAGACCACTCGACCATCCACACTCTTATGCTAAGCGGATGTATTGTTTAGCTATATAAGCAATCGTCGTAGTTTCCCAAAATATCGAATCGCGTCGATACGACGCTTTATCTGTTCGACGGCCCCTATAATATACTGGTGGAAAAATGTCTTTTATTTGCTGTTATAAAGGTCAAGAAAAGTGAAAAGGTGAACACTGAACAAGTCCATAGACAAGCGTTTAAATAAACGAATAATTCATGGTTACAAACTATGATTATCCACCGAATGTTGGGAACAAATTCACTCCTTTTTAGAAAGGGCTTGTCGAATGTAAACACATGCACCTTTTGAAAAATGTCAGAAGAATCAATTACCCATTTATCTGGAATAGTAGCGCGAACATATACTCATTTAACCCATTTATGCCTAGCGTCTAGAAAAAAGGCCTTGGCAAACAGCGTAGACCCTGATAAGACGCCGCATGATGCGGCGTCTCATCAGGGTCTGCGCTGTTAGCTTAAAGGAATTTCTGTAAGAAATATTTTAAACATATCAACAAATATACTAGACAGCCCTAATTTTGGAAATAAATTGATCCAATTTAGAGAGACGGAAGAGTCCACTAGGCATAAATGGGTTAAGATATTTTTGATAGCTTGAAAATTGCAAATTTACATATAATAATAAATAGCAAGATTCTACGTCTACGAGTTACAAATGAACCGGTAAATGACGACTACTTTATTCTTTTCATGGAAGTTAAAAACGTAAAATTTTGATTCAAAAAGAAAAATATGTATCCAAAATTTTCAGGGATATAAGGCTAGCCTTAGATTTGCTTGAAATATTTATGCAAATACAACAAGTGAGGAAATAAAGAAAATCTCATGTACAGTTATAAGACAAGTATCATGTTCATAATATTGCCAAGGAAAAATAATAACTGTAGTATTTAACATAGCAATTCTCATTATGTATGTAATCCATAAATTAATTTATAAAAATAACTGTTGTCAACCTAGCAGCTCTCATTATTTTATGAAACTTGCATCATGGGATTTTAGATGAATAATTTTTGTAGTTTTCATATTTGACTCAAAATTAAATTTGATTTGGTTGTTAAATGGAAATATTTTGTGTAAAATCAACGTGTATTCCTAATTTATGCCCCCGAAGGAAGGCATATAGTGATCGGACTGTCCGTCCGTCTGTCCGTCCGTCCGTCTGTCTGTCCATCACACTTTGCGTTTAGGTTTCGAAAAATGCCCATAACTTCTATGTCGCTTTAGATAGCAACTTGATATTTGGCATGCACGGGTATCTTATGGAGCTGCACATTTTGAGTGGTGAAAGGTCAAGGACATCCTTCAAGGTCAAAGGTAAAAAACAAAGCAAAGGGAAGTAATAAGCTTTAAAGGGAAATAATTATATGTACCTGCCAAATGATAATTCATTTAAATAAATCAAAACGGCGCAGTAGGAGGCATTGTGTTTCTGACAAATACATCTCTTGTTCATCATTATAACAAGCAAATCTTAAATAAGTGGGTCTTATGTTGTATAAAAACTGTAATCATAGTTGAACTGCAGATGTAACCCTGAACTCTTTTTGCCGAGAATCTATTAACATGAACATAAATAAATATTTATGTTAAGTTAAACATGTAAAAATGTGGAAGAGAGTATATAGTAATTCAGTTTGAGTAGAGATAGTTATAACACAGATAAAACACAGAACATATGGTAAATAAAGTATTTTCATGTATATGCTTTTGTTAAGTGATTGTGTGTTCATATATTACGAAATGAATAAAGTTATTGAAACAGGATTTTTTAATATAAGTAGCTATGCCTTTATGGCAGTTCGTTGCTGCGTTTGTAATAAAATAGCCAACAAAATCATGTAATTTCAAGAAGATGCGTAAACAAACACTTTCAATAATAACCAGCTTTCAAGTCGGCGAAAAAGTAGTTAAACCATATTTAATTCAGCTTCATTGCACTTAAAAGCCAATCTCGAGACCTTTTTCTAAGTAGAATCAGTACTTATTGTTTTTGAAAACGCTCTATAAGTGCGGCCGAATAGCATATTCAAAGCAACTAATCAAACGATTATAGCGTGTGCAGTAAAAATCGTCATTTGCTCAGTATAACGGTGATAACTGTTAATAGATAGCTTAAGTAAATCATTACATAGGATATGTAACTAATGTGCTGCGTGTAACCCTTTCACTACATACCAGTATTTACGAAACATGCATTTTGCATTAAAAATCCAGAACATAAATCGTTCAGAAGGAAAAGTGGTTTCAGAATCGCCATAAGAAAGGTACAAGTATGTAACTTATATTATCGATGAAAAATAAATTATTATGTTTTTGCCACATATTTTTGTTAATGTGATCTGCGAACGCTTTTAAAGTATACATGAATTACTGCTTCAATAAGGATGTTTAGTGGAAGAACTCGTCCAGATGTCGATGCAAATTCTTGGTTATATGTCGAGTTTATGATTTCGTGAAGCAAACATAACCGAGAACCCTCTCGGGCCTGCTAAATTTAGCACAGCAGTTATAGGTTGATTAGATGCAACAACAATATTCATGTCTATAGATATAAGTTTCATTTGAATCCCGTAAAATCTTCACGATTTATGACACAAACAAGAAGCGGAACGACGATGTCAATTACAATATGCCTCCGTTAAAGGGGAAGCCAATACAATATCATATTTGTTGGTACTTAAAAGGGAAATAATAATTGATTTGCAAACAAAAAATACGAAATACTTCTGCGCAGATTTACACGCTGGTTTATGCCAGTAAGGTTTTATTAGAGATTTAACTGCCCTTCAAAGTTATGCGCAAGACGAAAATCCGACGGACAGAAGGACGAACGGTCAGTAGATTATTAAACAGCAAACATGTCATGTTGAATTTGACTATTCAAGAAGTTGAACAATAAATTATTGAAATCAATTTCATTTTGTGTTATGCTAAACAATACATAACGTACATACTATTTAACAAATGGGCAACCTACATATTTGCTTGTAGGAGTTTGTTAAAGCAATCACTGACATTTATTGCCTTAAGGGTATAAGTAGATGCTAATGAATATATGTACCATGTACAGAAATATAGCGTTGTCCAATATCAGGCGAGCCGTTGCACGTTGGTTCATACGCCTGCGGCTTCGTGTGAGCCAAAAGCACATTGACTCTGTCGGCGGGAAAACTTCGGTCGTACCGTCGGCAAAACCGCCAGACTTGCAAATGCAAATGTAAATGCAAACTTGTTCAAGTCGGTAAAATTCAAACCAGAATTACGGGGTTTTCTTTAATAGTGCAATATAAACTGTTCTGGCATTACGTAGGTGAACAGGATTGTAAGTGCCACACGGTAAAACGAAATGAATTTGCAAAGGCAGTCATGGTTATTTAACAAACATGAATTTAGACACAGGTGGTCAGCGTGTGGCTATGCTATTAATTAGTGTAAACATCATTTTGAATGATAAATAATCATATTATACGAAAAATTAAATTTTATGAAAAAAAAGTCACTATCAAATAGTTATATATATATATATTATAGTGATTTTTTTTCAAAAAAGTTAATTTTTCGTTATAGTATGATTATTTATCATTCAAAATGATGTTTTCACTAATTAATATCATAACAACACGCTAACCACCTGTGAATTTAGAGCTAACAATTTCTAGACCCATATTCACCAACCAAGTCATTTGCATAAAGAATAGTGTGAAAACTAATACACTTTCTTTTAAACCTAATGATAAAATATGACATTTCTGCAGTGAAATAACAGCAGTGAAAATAAACAAATTGTTTTTCTATTTTTTGATTATCATATCAAAATTTATTTTATTAAGATGTATTTTTTTATGATCACGAGTGAATTAAAATCGATAATCCATCGAATCCAACAAATTTTATTTTTCTTTTATGCTTTTTTTCACCGTTTATTTACATTGTAAAAGAGTTTAACTGGATAATTTCGCTGAATTTATGACGTCATTTTGTGTATTGAAATGTATTGAGGCACGTCACGGGAGAAATGGTAACTTTTCAGCGAAAGGGAAACAGCTGTTTATTATTTTCTTGAAAAGGGGCCATACAAGAAACAGAAAATTTGTTCATGTCAGTGTAAGATCGTTTGTTATTTCACGACTGATCATAGAAAAATAATATCTTCACTCGTGGCTTTGCAACTCGTAAAAATATTTTTTCTATGATCACTCGTATAACAAACGATCTTACACTGACATGAACAAATATCCTCTATTTACTTCATAAGTTAAGCCCTCTCATATAACTGCCGAATCTCCACGGATCATATCCTGTGTGGGGCTGTGGACGGAAAGCACATCGTCATAAAGTGCCTTTGGCATGATGT
Source organism: Dreissena polymorpha (assembly GCF_020536995.1). Lineage (NCBI taxonomy): Eukaryota > Metazoa > Mollusca > Bivalvia > Myida > Dreissenidae > Dreissena > Dreissena polymorpha. The sequence continues at coordinate 32,284,021 of NC_068370.1, forward strand.
CTCCTTGTACTACAACTAAATGGGTTAGAATTTCATAATCCTATTGGCGTTGATCGACGCCGACTATAAGATTATTGAACTTATGTAGGTTTCAATGTTGATGCCCAAGTGTTCAAACAACAGTGAACTGTAAGAAACCATCGACAAGGGAGTATTATGCCTACCTGATCCTGAATGATAACCAAACAACAAAACAACAATGCCGTTCTAAATTGCTGCGGATGAAGCATTCATATTTAAGACGTGTCACATATGTCCCGTTCTAACGTTCTGAGAAAGCCTTTAACTATCGACTGCCCTGGAGGCGACACATTACAATAAAGCAATCTCCAGAGTCAGTGACGTCCCGTTAACTGTCTTGCATCTGCTTACACAATCTTCTGAGACTGCGCTATGGCTGGGAATACGCACGTGAGAGTAACTTACCAGGAGGACAAAATGACAACATATTAAACACAAAGGAACAAGTGAACGAGAAAAGCGTCGGGCCTTCTACAGCTCTGAAACCGGATCAGTGTCCTAGCTTTAATTAAGATTAAAGATCATGTAAAATTAAAGAAGTGAATACCATTTGAGTCTGTGTTGTGTTGTAATAATCAAATGAAAATTCCATTTAATAAGTGTTATATCAAACTAAAACATTGGTCGTAATAATGTGCAAAAAGGGCATTAGATGATACACTTTCGAGATGCGATTGCATAATAATGGAATAGCCAAAACTCAACCTGCTTTGATACGTGTAATTGAGTGGTGTTCTGAGAAAACTGGGCATAATGCATGTGCGTAAAGTGTCGTCCCAGATTAGCCTGTGCAGTCCGCACAGGCTAATCAGGGACGACACTTTTCCGCCTAAATTGGGTTTTTTTTACTAAGAAGAGACTTCATTTAAACGAAAAATGTGATACAAGCGGAAAGTTTCGTCCCTGATTAGCCTGTGCGGACGGCACAGGCTAATCTGGGACGACACTTTACGCACATGCATTAAGCCCAGTTTTCTCAGAACAAGACTCAATTGTCGATCCGGGGCAGTGTTTGGTCTCTATCGATGCCATGTTTGTCCGTGTCGTTGTCGTTTAGATTCGGCATGGTCCATGTAGATGCCATGTTGGTCCGTTATTAATCCGGGGCCCTCCGTGTCTCTGCGAGGTTGGTCCTTACTAGAACATAGCTCTGCCCGGACAGTCTGTCGGGGCGCCGTGTTGATAACGTGCTGCTGTCTGGTTTGTCCGTGTTGGTACGGGTTGGATCGTGTGGATGCCGTGTTGTCATCGTGGTGATTGTCTTTCGAAGACCGTCGACGCTCAAAATCGCAAAGAGGTCAACGGATCGTCCTGGATATTTATTCGGGTGGATCCGGGACGATCCTTGACTGCCGTTTCATCCATTAGTGCTTATATAGGACAAGGGTCTTAAAAAGCTATGATGCTCATGCCATTAATGAATTGTTCCAATAAACGAATATTGTTATTATAGGAGTTAAAAGCTCACTTTGACTGTATATTCACATTTATAACGAACAGTGTAGTTTTAAGTGTATTCTGTGTTATTAGACTTCAGTCTTATAATTAGTTTTGAACACGGGACCTGGTAAATTACTTTTGTGAACTTGAACTACCGAAGAAAGTCAAGCTTGTAATTTGCGTGTGTTTTTTCGATTTTTGAACGGGGGATTTTGTGTAAAACATTAAAATGGTCAATTGATCTTGGTTTTGCTGTTCGCATAATTTTATTTAGTTAAATATATACATACTAAGTAGCCCTTTGATGGTTTTATTATCGGTTTGCTTTTGCTATGTGATGAATGATTATTACTGGTTTTCGAGTTATCTCAACAGGTAAATATAATTGCATTCATTCTCTTGTATAATCAAAGAAATGAGGGCATATCAAAAGAGAAGCAGAACTACGTACAGCATTAATGTAAGCGTTAGTTTATTAATATATAGAGTGGTTCTTGAACGCTGAACTATATATTCGTTCAGATGTATAGTTTGAGTCCGTCGAAATATAAATGATATAAAAAATTATATCAGTGTATTTTTACTTGGTAATGTAACACACATTCATTCCGATGCTTTCTTTTTGGTTGAATCATCAAATTGACACAGGGATACTGGTGGTCATTCATAACATTGATTTAGAATCATTGTCGGAACATTCTAGCAAATTTTCCGCTACAACATTACTACCAAATTATAAGAAGGCTATGTTCGCCTGTTTCTCGATAAGTGGGAAACGGAAACATATGTGTCGCGTTCTGAGAAAATGGGACTTAATGCATGTGCGTAAAGTGTCATCCCAAATTAGCCTGTGCACTCCGCGGGTTCTAATACTGCTTGCAGTTTGAAATTATAAACGCGCCATACAGTTCGAAAGCGGGATTATTTTAAAGTGATGTAATACCACTTTTAAGAAAGAGTCTTTTTTCCAATTAAACTAATTATTGAACTTGACGGAGTTGTTAATATATTATTAAAAATGTAGTAAATTGCAACGTTGTACGAACGTATTGCTAATGATAATGATAAACACGTCGGTTTAAATGTAACGTGTTTTATACTGAAATGTTGCCCGTAATCACGGACATTACACGCGCAGGTCAAAGTTGAAAGCAATTTTGTTACAAAAATCCATTTAACATATAATGTCCGTGCCAGGCAAGTGGTCTACCTCAGCGAAATGTTTTTTTCCTGTATATAAATGATTTTGTGAATTACTTGAAAGAAAAAATGCAGGAACGGCAGCTTTATAACAAACGGTTTCCCAAACATATTTAATGTAAAATTGAACGCAGACGACGAAGCAAATTTCACTAAAACGGCTAATTATTTACGATTGCAGTTCAATGCAAGCAGTAGCTTCTGAAAAGATACGGATTCGGAAGTTAATTTTAGACGAAACCGAAATTGTTATTTGAGATGGTGAACAACTGTGCAAGACTAGTATGAACATTTGTTCTTAAGTAGTCGACCATAAAATTGTGAACGTTTACATGGATTTGTTGTTTACCGCTGAAAGTTCATGAACATCCTACTCAGTTTGGCAAATCCAAAAACAACAACATTGGTTGCTTTACAAATAAGGAGAAGTTTAAGCCAGTTTAGTCAAAATTGTTCCAATATTAGCATTTGGTTCCGCAATTTAGGGCACAACTTATTATACCGTTAGTAAAACGTATCAAATAGCCTTCTGTAGCTTTTTTCTTAAATCAACAGTCAATTCCAGTATGGTGCTAGACGTCTGTCGCTGTGCTTTTATTATTACACAAACTGTGGCAATAACCGAGTAGCTATTACAAATACCAAATACCAAACCACAGATACCATGCGAACATCTATAAAGTGATAAAATCAACCGATGGCATAGGGAGACGAACATGGGCAAATAATATTAAGTGACTCTTTAATATCGAAGAGTAAACGTCCAGTTGCTCCAGCAGCACTGCTCACTGCGCGTGGACATTTATGTATGACAAGTGACCAATTGGCAAAACAACATTGATTCAATAAAGGGTCACGCGCGCGTGTGTATAATGAAAGAGCAGTACTGATGGAGCAACTAGAGTTTTACTCTTTGATATTCTAAAAGTATATGTAACATCATTTCTATACAATTCTAAGATGTCAAAATCAAAATTTTGAGAAACTAACCCAGTTGATCAAATTGAATCAGTGATTTTTTCGCTGTACACTTGACTTCAAATTGCAAAACAAGTTAAGGGTCGGCACAGAATATTAGGGTCGGTCTGGTTAGTGGAAAAATACAACTTTTTAGGCCTAATCTGAATATTGATTTGGAACGTCGTTGTAATGTGAATGAGTATGTTAACATTGCTGCACAGATCTTAAAGGGGCCTTTTCACGTTTGGGTAAATTGACAAAATTGAAAAAAGTTGTTTAAGAATCGCAAATTTTTGTTTTAGTTATAATATTTGTGAGGAAACAGTAATACTGAACATTTACCATGCTCTAAAATAGCAATTATATGCATCTTTTGACGATTTAAAAACCCGAAAATTATAAAGCGTTGCAACGCGAAACGAATTAATAATTTGGAGAGTTCTGTTGTTGTCCTTATATTTTGTGAAACTACGAGGATTGCTTATATAAAGTATAAAATACATCAAGCCTTGTATCCAATTTTTCAATAAAATAAGACCATTTATGTCTTGAACAACTTTAATGACCAGACATATCAAATGTCGATTATAAATCTGACAAAGAGTGAAATAATGTGAACATAAAACAAATTGCAATACACATTTTTAAATAAATGATAAAAAATTGAAAAATAACGATGTCAACACGATTAAGACATTTTTGTTTTTTGTTTATTGAATTATCAATTGCATAATTGTGAAAACATATGGTTATTGTGTATGACTCTCTGTTAATTGAATTGAATACGCTGTTGTGGTTATATGACTTGCTGCATGGTGGTTATGACATAAAAGTTTATTCGTTTAATATTCCTTTATTTACAATAAAATGGTAATGAGTTTAGTTAAGTTGATAAACGCTTGCTTGCGTCCAAAGTATTTGATTGCAGTTAATACCGGATAGGTATATGAATATTGCAAACATTGTTTAAAGCCACACACCTTGAAATGAAATACATGGCATAGTAAATATAAGTATGAATAAGAAACATATTTTATATATGCCAATTAGAATAGATCTGGTGGTTACAAGGAAGAAATCCGTCCCTTTTGTGCTTTAAAACTTAAAAATAATCGCTTTTGTCGAAATGGACGTATACGTCTAGAAGTCCTACTTTCGGTTTTAAAAGCGGTACTGTTTGAAAAATAATAAATTACTTTATAACTAGGCTATAGATTTAATTTCATCTATCTCAATTAGAATATATCTGGTGGTTACAAGGTAGCAATCCGTCTTTTTGCGCTTAAAACTTAAAAATAATCGCGTTTGTCGAAATGTACGTATACGTATAGAAATCCCACTTTCGGTTTTAAAATTTAAAAAATAACAAATTACTTGCTTTCTTGGCTATATATTTAATGAAAATATGCACTCTTATAGCCATTAATCATACACCTAACCAAATCGGTGTCGTCCCGATTGTCCCACATTTAGAAATTCAATACACCGTACAAATAGGTGTGAAGAGGCGTAAGATGGGTAATACAAGTGTAAAAAATATCATGTCTAGGATTTATTATGATTAACTACGATCAAAGTATAAAACGATAATTATCTATTGTTTGTCTGCCGTTACATAAATACAATTTAAATTAAAAAAAAATAAGATAAATAAAAACTGTTATTTTATATAATTAAATAACAGTTGAACATCTCAAACATGCATTAATATATATCCATGCGTTATCAATAAATTAACCTAACTTCACTTTTTTCAAAATTCCACGTTATTTATTTACTAATAAACACGAAGGGATGAGCTTTTTGCTTGACGGATTCAGATTTGTATTTTAATATGTATACTTGTATACTCATTGATCTTATAACAGTGTTACTTATAACTAAGTAGTGTTAGTATGCCATTCGAATTAAAGTATACAGAATCTTTATTCAGAGGGGAGATTAAATAACGGATTGAATGATTGATGCTTTGAATCGAAATATTAAGATTAAATGGAGATTGTTAATAAACAAATTACCTGAGATTGTTTGATTTTTTAATACATTCATATTTCATTTTTATAGGTATTAAATCGATTGGTGATTAAATATAAAATGTTAATAAAGTGTGTCTATATTCCCTCTATTGGAAGAAAATAAAAATAAAATATGTATCGAGAAACACTTTTGTGTTTATGTTTTGTTAATTTAATCAAATAAATACACGAAATAAATACCCCTTTTCGAGCCCCAGATATGCGACTTACCTGTATGTTCCGTTATCGATATTTTACTCTTAAAATAAAAATGTGGGACAATCGGGAGTAAACCATTAAATCAACTGACATGATTCACTTTACATATGAAGATTACATGGATATTGTTATCTACGGGGTACAAAGTGCTGACAGTAGGCCTACAATTGTTCTTACGATATCAATTAGAAATGATGTTTATCATGTCGCTAATATAACAGTGCCCCCGATCAGAGACGTAGATAACTACCGTAACAACCGACAAACAGGTGCGCGCTTAGACTTATCTCGCCCAAACCACGCGACGTGCGATAGTTTGCCGAAATTGGCGAGCTGCCTATCTCTGTTTTCTACGTCTCTGTCCCGATTGATAATTGTGAAAAGATAATATATAGTAAAGAATGATATTGGCCATTTATTTTAAAATGAAAGATACACATATTTATATAATAAATGTAGTTAACTGAGTTTTCTCTTTGTTACAATACCAAGTTTTGTTCTGGTTTTGGACAAACAATTTACGAATATGGTACGTATTTTGATAAAGTTGTATTTTACAGTAAAATACTGTTTATACATAATTATAAACAACCGAAAACGACATAAATTAGGATATGCCCTAGTGATAACAATTTAAAAGTAAAATCTTCACGCTGTTGAATAGTTTCAGATGTTTATTTCTATTTTATTCGATAATTATATTAGTATTTGCTTTATTGCAGAGTGATTATTATGGTACCGACATGTACACCGCCTTGTCTGAGCGAATGTCCTCAGCTCTGGACGATGCTGGTATAAACATGGATATTGTCATGAAAAGAAGGCAAACATTCATGCTTAAAGAAATGTGTGACGAAATAATGGCAAAGCTTCTAAAACAATCAGGAGGTCAGTTTTACTTTGGCAGTCAGTCGGAAGGGACAACGACACCCGGGCTTCAGTCCGACAAAGACATGCTCAGATATTATTCAATGTGTCATGTGATTTTGGATTTGAATCAGTGGGTGCCTGGAAAAATAACATTTATGATGTTGAAGGACCCTGATTTACCCCCTCAGCAGTTCATTCTCCAAGTAATGAAACGATTTTCACCAGAACCAGAGACACGGTTAATAAACGATATGGTCGAGCGCGACTCGAGAGGCAGAATATTATTAAAAACAGAAAGATGGCGGGATATTGCAAAAGAATTTTTTGCATCAACTTTTAAAAGTTTACATATTGCCGGTCCTTCTATTAGTTGGTCTAACGAACTTGACTTTGTGAATGCATTGGGCGTAACAAAATTGCTTCCAGAAGTCAATGAATGGATATGTAGACATAGACCTGGTCATTGGCCAACACAAGAACTGTTGGAAGATGCGAAAACCTGCATGTGCTTTCTAGTACCGGTTGGACATCCGTTCAGCGATACAAAACACATAGAATGGAGACTTTCACCGAACCTAATCGAGAGAAAACTCATGTTTAGTTTGAATATCGTTCAAATCAAATGCTATGTCTTCTTGAAAATGATAAAGAAATCTCTTTTCTATAATGTGGTTGAAGATGGAATTACGAGTTTTCACTGCAAAACTATACTATTTTATACTCTTGAACGAACGCATGCGCATTTATGGCAAGACTGCAATTTAGCGTTTTTAGTTAAACTTTGTTTACACACTTTGCAGAGATGTCTTAAACATGGCGTTTGTCCTCATTATATAATAGGTGGTGTTAATTTATTTGACAGCAAATTGTCAGTTTCTCAACGCCGCAAAATGTATGTGTTTGTTTCGTCCCTTTTGAAAAACAATCTACAAGGATTTACAAAAATACAGGTAGATAATATAGGATTGAAGTTAAGTTCCAATAAAACTGATCATGCTACTCTACATAGTTATGATCTTCGTCCTTCGATTCTACATAAGTGCATTTGTAGAAAACTAGAGTTTGACAACATTAGGGATCTACATTCCAGTGTTCATAAACTATTTGAAATTTTGGAAAGTTCTAACGATAATTTTTTCACTTATTTTCGTCGTTTCCAACAGGAGTTGCATTATTTGTACCTAAATGAAAATGCTTTACAACAGAAGGTAACTGAAGAAATGTCAAAATCGTTATTTTCTTATCAAGCGTCCTTTATTGCAGCGATGTGCATTCGAAAACGTACTCCACTCTTTGAACATGTGCTCGACACCTTTAAATACTCAATCAAAACGGACGTAGCGTCAAACCATCTAAAGCTGGCATCAATATTGTATTGCTGTGGTCATTTACATTCGGCATCATTTCTTCTTCGCCACGTGGAAAGGTGTTTTAAGGAGCAACGACTACGAACAATATGCCCGTGTGACAAGTTGAGGAAAATAGACAGCGATTTACAAAGCTTTAGAGTTGCCCCTGGTGAAGAATATTCTCTGAATGAAAATAATACGGTATTGTGTGTGCATTTTCTTAAACAAGAAGCATACTGCGTTCCCCCGATTTTACTTTATGAAATGAACAAAACCGGAATAGAATCTGAAATCAATGAGGAGTTTGCTGTACAAAGAGATTGGACCGGAATTGTCTGTATAGACGCTCCTGTTTTACTGCATTATATGCAGTTTCTCACATACGGTGGACTTGGCGACCTTCCTCGCCAAATGTCTGCATGTTTAGCATTGGAGGATTACATAACACAGAATCCTTACGACTTATACCATGTTGACACTGCAATTAATTTGATGGGTCATTGTGTAGAAATTAGTGGTGATCTAAATGGAGCTATGTTTTTGTACTCAATTTCTCTACGACAAAAACCTAAAAACAATGCTGCTCACTGGCACATGAGAAGACTTACGAATATATCACAGCATGCCAATATACTGAGGATGTTAAATAGTTTGAATCCTTTAGACGCAAATGAATACGGACATTCCCAAAAGTGCCGGACCGTCGGACCTGACAGACGTTTTTAAGACAGGCCCGATTGAAAATGCTATGTTACCGGTCCGAATGTCAGGTAAATAATAAAACAGCCGAAATTTATTTCATTGAATAAAAATCTGAAAATAAAAGAGAGCTTTAAAGAAATATGACCAGTAAAAATAACGTCGTATTTGTTTAACATTCATGAAATTTTCCTGTGCATGCGCACCAAATACTTCGGAGTAAATATGTCAATAGTGTTTACGGTTAAACGAAAATACGTTCTGCAACTCAGATCGTTGTTATCGGGGAATTAGCAGTTTGTTCCGGTTCAAATTTACGCTTTATATTGCATTTTTGTTGATTTGTATAGCTTTGTTGCCAGTTTATTGACATTTGTAGTAAAATTCTGAGTTGTCATATAACTTCGCGGGCGGTAAATAATTGTAAATGAAATTTTCGAATACCGATAATTGCTTTGTGCTTTTAAAACTTAGTCTGCTTACTTATTTTTTTGATATTCCACACGTGTTCTGTTGTTTAAGGTACTTCATTGATTACTAACAAGTATAAACGATTTTATTTTTGTAAAAAATATTTATTTACATTCTTCACTGACTTCAGTCACTGTCACAGTCATTTAACTATCAGCAATCCTTTTTTCTTAATGTGAGGGAAATGCATGGCCTTCAATTTAAGGAGGGAAATAACCAAAAACCTAAGAAAATAGGAAAAAATGTCCAAGGTAAACTTTAAATTTTGGAAAGTATGCATGATTTTAAAGACATTAAGTTGGGAATAGGGGCCTTTATAAGGTCCCCGCTAAAGAAGAAAAAAGCCCTGATCAGTATCTGAAAACTTTTGTTTAAACAGCAATTTGCATACCAGTATACAACAATTGTATTTTAAATTGAGATATTGTTTTGTTGTTAACTAATTTTTGGTATTAATAATTTTCTTGAGAATACTGTATGTGTGTTGTGATTTGTTAGTGTTCGGTGTTGTTTTGCGTATTTTCAATTACATTTTTCCAATTATCATTATGTCAATAAATTTGAGTCGGTGACGTGATGTTTTGGTCCTATGAATCCCAGTCCGGTCCTGCAAGTTTTTCTAAGCCCACAGGACCGAATGTTCTGTGGACTCAAACTACTTTTGGGAATTGGAATCATGAGCGGAATTAATTTTCAGATAGTTGCTTAACACAATAAATTATGAAACTTCAAACCGTGGCTAAAATATATTGTGAGTAAAGCAAGCTTATATGACATTTTTCGTCCGAATGTTTGTAGTGAATGTCTTATTTAGTTTTGTATCTTTTGTTTTTAATGCAAGCACTTGTTTCAAATGGGGTCCATTTTCAATTTTAGTCCTTAGCCCTGAATTGACAGCACGTGGAGGGAGAGTGCTGCGATACAAGGATCCAGGGTGTGATGCACTACCTCTTTGTAATGTCCCGTGGTTTGTTTTTGTTCTCAGTATATAGCACCGATATACGCGAATCTTTACTGGAGTTCATACACGTGCATCTCCAGTTGGGTGCGAAACACAAGAAGCATTTCAGAAATTCCCAGTGCCCGAAAAATGAGTAAACCTCTGGACCGGTAACCACTCGAATACCACACCAGCAATAAAAACGGTAACCACTCGAATACCACACCAGCAATAAAAACGGTAACCACTCGAATACCACACCATCAATAAAAACGGTAACCACTCGAATACCACACCAGCAATAAAAACGGTAACCACTCGAATACCACACCAGTAATAAAAACGGTAACCACTCGAATACCACACCAGCAATAAAAACGGTAACCACTCGAATACCACACCAGCAATAAAAACGGTAACCACTCGAATACCACACCAGAAATAAAAACGGTAACCACTCGAATACCAAACCAGCAATAAAAACGGTAACCACTCGAATACCACACCAGCAATAAAAACGGTAACCACTCGAATACCACATCAGCAATAAAAACGGTGACCACTCGAATACAACACCAGCAATAAAAACGGTAACAACTCGAATACCACACCAATAAAAATATAAGAATAATATTAGTTGTACACCACCGTTTTTGTGTATACACACGAGATATCTAGTTGGGCTTTTAAGTTATTTGAGTAATTAAATGGTAATTAAATTGAATGCATTTACATTCCTTTAGTGTTGTTAATTTGAGTTACAATGCTATAACCTTCATATTTATTTACAATTAAGTGTATATGAATACTGCTGGCCATGTATGAGGTTGGTCGCTCTAAAGCCGATTTAAACCCTCAATGCTTAGCATCAATTTGACCGTTCCAAGGCGGTGACCCAAATTTTATTCTACTACGTTTGTATGTTTTATGTTGTTTTGTATCGTACAATGCTGTTTTGTTTTGTATCGTGTAGTGCTGTCTTGGCAATTGGTCACTTGCCATGAATAAAAGACCATAGCTTATGAAAGAGCAGTACTGCTGGAGCAATTGGAGTTTTACTTTTGATAATTTACACCGACATTTGCAGCTTGTTTTTGAACTAGCTTTACGATGCTCTGAAAAAAAGGAATTCTCGTTAGGTGTATGTTTTTTCTTAAAAGAAACGAAGAAAAACATACTTGTTCAATCTTTCATCGCATCGCGCCTCAGACGATGGTAGCCCGTTGTTGTTTTTTGCGACTGAGTAATTGAAATGAATTGTCATTAAAAAGAATACGTATCAATTATCTGTAATCGTGTTTTAATTTGTGTTAAGATCCTTTGAGGCAAATTTAATTTACACTTATATATGTATTTGACTATCGCTGGATCAAGTGTGTCTTCCGGGTACCAACGCATTGTTAAAATTCCTAAGTCAAACTTCAATTGTTGGTCTCAGCTTTATGCAAAATTATTTGCATTCAGGGCTGTATGTTGTTGCTTTTAAAACTTATGTTATATCAATAGTGAGCCAAGTTTGACGTCTGGTGCCTTCAATTACGTTTAAAGCTCCATTGCTTTATTTCACCTTTCCAAAGCATCGACTCCAGCTTTATTCAATAATGTTTATATTATGAGTTGTTACGGTTTATTCAGAAACCCCTAAATTGGTGTGTAAGAACATACACAACAAAACTGTACACACATACATAATTATGTCTTCCTCCTGCGCTATCACGACGTTGGAATACAGTATTTATTAAATAGTGTTATTTCTTGAAATATGTTTTTTTTTAAATAGGTAATTGATACTTGTTTATTTTATTTCATCGTGCTTCAAAAATTGCAACGCTTTGTTAGGTTTCTTCTGACCATTGAGTTATTGAATTGTAATAAGATTGACCACCTACAATTGCTCTTTTATCGCCGTTTTATTTGTGTTAAACTGTCATGCGGTTACATTTAAATAAATGTATGCTTTTCAATATCGCTAGGCCGTGTGTTTGGTTCGGAATCCCATTTTACAAATAATCAACCATTTGCGAAATGCTAATGCGAATGTATCAACAGTTTCATGATAAATCCAACAATTGCTTCATATGCAAACATGATTTTTACATCTCTGAACAACGTACATAATAATTAACTTTTCTTTCAATCGAAACATTTTTATATACTTTCTAAACAAAAAGTTGGGAGCGGTTGATGTGTAAGTCGTCATTCTAACAAACAATTTTAATTGCATTGCATATTATGATGGGTATCGTTAGCTTATCCATCGTAATGTTCCGTGAACAACAGTGTTGTGCGAACTTCCATTGTTAAGGGAACTTCTTACCAAGTATTTGCACCATCTGTCAACATTTCCGGGTGAATATTTTTGTATAACCCAGTGTTGTTTTCTTTTATATCAGAGAATATTTTATTGTTCATTAGTCTTTTGTAGATTTTTTTTAACGCGGTCACACTATTTCCCGGTCAACCCGACAGAGTCCCGATCAACCCCGCACAAGCTACGGTTTATCCCGATGAAGAACTAGCATAGCCACGGTTGTCGCCGGTAATGCCCAGGTGCCCCGGTAAAAGCCGGCAGCGTCCCGGCAGAGCCCCGTTATACCGTAACTCCACCGGAACTCACCGGGGCGTTACCGGCATCAGACCCCGGCAGAGCTACGGAAACGCCCCGGTTTAAGCCCTTTAGTCGCAGGTGATGCCCAGGCGTAGTCCGGTGAATGCCGGTGGCTTCTCGGCAGAGCGCCGGTTAACCGATATACCGTAGCTATAGCGGGTCTCTGCCGGCAATCACCGGGGCTCCACCGGGGCACCACCGGCGACAACCTGGGTCTGTATGGGCTCCGGTGGAGCTACGGTGCCGTCCCGGTTGTTCCCGGTGCCGTCTCGGTTGTTCCCGGTGCCGCGCCGATCGTTGCCGGTTATTCCCGGTGACTCCCGGTTTATCCCGGAAGTATTACACATTGTTATACTTTCCCGGTTGAGCCCCGGTTTCCTCGGTTGTCACCGGTTCATCCCGGTCTTCCCGTGGAGCCCCGTTATATCCCGGTAGAGCACCGGGGCACCACTGGCATCATAGTGAGAGTGAGCCTTTAAGAATACATTGAAACATCTATATGTATGCTCAAACAGCCGCACACCTTATGAATATATGAAAACAACAGTTTAAAACAAACAGAATAAAGATATATATCATATGTGCCTCTGAAATTATAAGTGTACACCGGTGATGAGGCTAATCAGGGACACACTTTCCGCTTTAATGATTTTTTTCGTTTAAATGAAGTCTCTTCTTAGCAAAAATCCAATTTAGGCGGAAAGTGTCGTCCCTGATTAGCCTGTGCGGACTGCACAGGCTAATATGGAACGACACTTTACGCACATGCAGTATGCCCAGTTTTCTCAGAACGCGACTCATTAGGTAATAGGTAGTAATGTTGTAGCGGAAAACCTGCTATAATGTTCCGACAATGATTCCCAATCAATGCTATGAATGAACACCTGTATCCCCATTCCCCCAGATTATTCCTTATCCGAGTTATGACTGCAATGATGACCCAAAGCGACCTCTTATTCTATTTCCACGAGTTGGTTTAAATAATTAAATAAGGAACCATTCTTCCTCCCAAATCACCTCCGTTCATTGTTTTTAATAGGTAAAGTAGGTCCCAGCACCGCCGTGCCCCCCTCATTGTTTTGTTTCGAATTTGTACTTCATTATTGAATCGTCTCTGCTAGCGACATACCACATGTAGCATAGTTAAAACAATTTACCATGGGAGGTAAATTAAGCGGATTCTCGTCGAACGTGATTCCTCGGTGATTTCCCTTGACGCAAGATATTGGATAAGACCTTTATATTACGGGATTCGCACCATTCCGCATATTATTGAACTTAAACAATATTTTTCGATAAATACATGTAATTGTGCATTGGGGTATGCACACCGGTTGGGTTCTTTTCGGTTGAACTAAAATCACATTGACGTTAGTTGTTTAATATCCACATATCAGATGGTCTGGAAGATGTTTTTTTTCAGATAAACCATGCTTGTGCTAATTTTTATCATATTAGTATGGGAAAGTTCTAACGCTGCTTGCAGTTTGATATTATAAACGCGTTTTACTATTATGCCATCGGGATCAGAACTTGATGTGTCGTTCAATGGGTAGTTGAGTAGTAATAATGGCGTTCTCTTTGACGATCACAGAAATATTCGCGAGTATCATTTTGTTTAGTCTATTATAGAAACTTCCCGAGTATCATTGTGTATATGCATGAAGTGTTATTTAATTTTATAAAGTCATGGCGTATTTGTACGTTTGCAAGCCTAATAAAAAGTTATGTTTTTATGTACAAAATATACCTTTCGAAAGCGGGATTATTGTTCAGTGATGGAATTCAACTTTTAAGAAAGAGCCTTTTTTAAGAAAGTCCATCTAAACTTATTATTGAACTTGACGGCTTTGTTAGGATATTATTTATAAATAAAACATGTACTAAAACTTCAACGTTGTACGAACGTATTGCTTATGATAATAATAATAAAAACGTCGGTGTAAATGTATCGTGTTTTATACTAATGTGTTGCACTTAATCTCCAGGCTCAAGAGAGGTATTATGTACAATTAACATTAAAAAAGACCGATCGATGTCCGGCAGCTTAATGTTAAATTACTTATTCCACAAAAATGATGAGATTCTGTTGAATTTGAAGTGGTGACAATAAACTGAGTCAGCGGTTTGCATAAAACGACCAAAACGTATCAAGGCATTGAGACGATGTGCATAATGCATGAGTCAGTCATGTATGATATCAAGGTCAAGGTTACGCTTCAAGGTTAATAGTTAAGCCTTCATTATTTGTGTATTAGCTGTATATATCTTTTACCCAATACAGGATTTTCATGAATTCAAAATGATAAACAATGACTAGAAGCCATGAGTCAATCATGCGGGATTCTAATCTAGGTGACCAGTTCATGACTATAAGCCATGAGTCAATCATGCGGGATTCTAATCTAGGTGACCACTTCATGACTAGAAGCCATGAGTCAATTATGCGAGATTCTAATCAAGGTGACCACTTCATGACTGGAAACCATGAGTCAATCATGCGGGATTCTAATGAAGGTGACCACTTTATGACTAGACGTCGTGAGTCAATCATGCAGGATTCTAATCAATGTGACCACTTCATGACTTGAAGCCATGAGTCAATCATGCGGGATTCTAATCAAGGTGACCACTTAATGACTATAGGTCGTGAGTCAATCATGCGGGATTCTAATCAAGGTGACCACTTCATGACTAGACGCCATGAGACAATCATGCGGGATTCTAAGCAAGGTGACCACTTCATGACTAGAAGTCATGAGTCAATCATACGGGATTCCAATCAATGTGACCACTTCATGACTAGAAGCCATTAGTCAATCATGCGGTATTCTAATCAAGGTGACCACTTCATGACTAGAAGTCATGAGTCACTCATGCAGGAATCTGATCAAAGTGACCACTTCATGACTAGACGTCGTGAGTCAATCATGCGGGATTCTAATCAAGGTGACCACTTCATGACTAGAAGTCATGAGTCAAGCATGCGGGATTCCGATTATGTGACCACTTCATGACTAGAAGCCATGAGTCAATCATGCGGTATTTCTATCAAGGTGACCACATCAGGACTTGAAGCCATGAGTCAATCATGCGGGATTCTAATCAAGGTGACCACTTCATGACTAGAAGTCGTGAGTCAATCATGCGGGATTCTTATCAAGGTGACCACTTCATGACTAGAAGTCATGAGTCAATCATGCGGTATTCCAATCAATGTGACCACTTCATGACTAGAAGCCATGAGTAAATCATGCGGTATTCTAATCAAGGTGACCACTTCATGACTAGAAGTCATGAGTCACTCATGCAGGATTCTGATCAAAGTGACCACTTCATGACTAGAAGTCGTGAGTTAATCATGCGGGATTCTAATCAAGGTGACCACTTCATGACTTGAAGCCATGAGTCAATCATGCGGGATTCTAATCAATGTGATCACTTCATGACAAAGAGTCGTGAGTCAATTATGCGGCGTTCTAATCAAGGTTGCCACTTCATGAGTAGAAGTCGTGAGTCAATCATGCGGGATTCTAATCAAGGTGACCACTTCATGACTAGAAGTCGTGAGTCAATCATGCGGGATTCTAATCAAGGTGACCACTTTATGACTGGAAGTCATGAGTCAATCATGTGGGATTCTAATCAAGGCGACCACTTCATGACTAGACGTCGTGAGTCAATCAGGCGGGATTCTAATCAAGGTGACCACTTCATGACTAGAAGTCATGAGCCAATCATGCGGGATTCTAATCAAGGTGACCACTTCATGACTAGAAGCCATGAGTCAATCATGCGGGATTCTTATCAAGGTGACCACTTCATGACTAGAAGCCATGAGTCGATCATGCGGGATTCTAATCAAGGTGACCACTTCATGACTAGAAGTCGTGAGTCAATCATGCGGGATTCTAATGAAGGTGACCACTTCATGACTATAAGTCATGAGTCAATCATGCGGGATTCTAATCAAGGTGACCACTACATGACTAGAAGTCATGAGTCAATCATGTGGGATTCTAATCAAGGTGACCACTTCATGACTAGAAGTCATGAGTCAATCATGCGGGATTTTAATCAATGTGACCACTTCTTGGTCAAAAGAATCTTGGCTGCGGTTATATCTGTCTCTTGGATTGCCTTGTTTAACTTTCAAACGCAACACGAATATATTGATCATTTGTTAACCAGTAATTACGAAAAACACCATTTGAATTCTGTACAAGTGTAATTCTATGTATGCACATGTTTTATATAATGCAACATTTGCATGGTTCATAATAAAAAAAATGAAAAAGGTGTGTGTGTTTTTCTCTCATAATTTACTGCCATGCAGACAGTTTTCCCGATGTTTTGTGTTAGTTTGCTGTCTGAAACACTCAATTGAATGTCGTTCAAGCTGAATAAAGATGGAATTAATTGGCGCGTTATTAAAACACGAGTCCAATTTTCTGAAAGGGTCTCTTGATTGCTCAGCATGTTTGCGTTAAATCATTCTCAAGAATCCAATTTTGAAACTTCCTTAAGCTTATTAACAAACGGTCTGGTACAGCTCGGCTTATTGATTGTTCATTTTGGTTAGGGAACGGCTATAAGAGGCAGTTGATCAAGTTTCCTTTGCCATCCGAAAGCGTTACTTTTAGCGCTTGTTTGACACATCGGAATATGTTACATTGTCTATATTGAAAATTTACAAAAATACGTAGAGTTTTATATTAAAAAAATATTAATATTCGTAACAGAAAATGCAGCTTAAATTGTGTTCATATTCGTTCAGCTAATTGAACTATTTTGGTATATTTTTTTTATCATCAATAAAAAAATTCTCGGTTGCCTTTACAATTTCAAAAACAAAAACTGTATTTCTTTAGTCGGCAAAAAGTCTTGACTATACTTATCAACGTATTTCGATTGGACATTTTTATAATAGCGTTATACAATGGGAATCAAATTAAAGATGAAAAACGTCATGGAACGCTGTTGTCCTTGCATATCAAACTCATCAGGAGAGAAGATAGGTTTTGCTAAATACAAACAGTTTAGCGGCGAAGGAAGCGTGGAACTAGATGAACTGAACGCTCCGAATGAGAACGGCGTTGCCATGGACAACAGGTGTTTCCAGCGCACTAACAGCACGGTCGTGGTGCGTGAGAAGGAGAACAAGATAACGGAGTGGCAGGCGGGCTGGAACGTCACGAACGCCATCCAAGTAAAACGATCAATAACATTTAATTAACGTTTCTTTACCATTTGTTACGGTAGAAATAATATTTAAAAAATCGTAAAATATGTCTTTTATGATTAAAAGTATATCTTGTGTTCGGATATATATGGCTTTTATAATTGTTCTTTAAATACATCAACTTGATCAATTTAAACATCAAAGTTATTCAGTATACATACAAAGAAAAGAATTAAAACACAAGAAAAGTGTAAGCCTTCGGGATTTGAAATCGTATTTAATGACTTTGACGAAAACTTTTCCGTACGATGCAATTTTACTTGATGTAGGCGGATGTGATTATGCTAATATAAAAAAGCCAAAAACATCTAAAATAATGCAATCGTTCCGCGTTTTTAACGCTTTATAATTTAATGAAATATTATTATTAAATTATTAATCTAGATCGGACATTTTGTTCAGTCTATATCTATGTCCGCAGTGTCCTTATGCTTGTGTATGTTCGTTGTATACTGTTATGTTTTAGCGTATGGTAAAAAATAGTTTAAACAAGATTATTGAGTAATGAGTAAAAGTTATTTTAGTGCATAAATTAAAAGGATGAAAACTTTATTAAAATGTATTATGAAAAACTCTTATCGTATTGATATTGTATTATAAAGCTAACAAAAAATATGCACACGTTTGTTCCGTAGTGCTTCAAAGACTTTTCTTAATGAACATTGATAGTGCTTTAAATGAGTAATAAAATTATTGAATGTATGCTCATCCTTTGTATTGTTGTGATGAATCTACAATAAATAGTTACTAGTCAAATTACCTTACAAACGCCAAAGCACATTGTGCCAAATTGCTTGTAATGCATATTCTTTTACAGGGTATGTTTATCGTGAGTTTTCCTTACGCTGTCCAGCAAGGCGGGTACTGGGCAATCGTCGCCATGGTAGCAGTCGCTTACATCTGCTGCTACACAGGTAAGATCCTGGTGCAATGTCTCTACGAGGAGGATGAACTCAACCGACGTCAACGCGTGCGCAGTAGTTACGTCGAGGTCGCAGAAGAGGTGATGGGAAAAACGCTGGGCGGACGGGTCGTCAACTGTGCGCAGATCATCGAACTTCTGATGACGTGTATCTTGTACGTTTTACTTTGCGGGGATCTGCTGGATGGTAGCTTTCCTGGCTTGATTAATCTGTCTGCTTGGATTGTACTGAGCACTTTCTTTCTCCTCCCATGCGCGTTCTTGAAGACCCTGCGTAGCGTCTCTTGGCTCAGCTTTTGGTGCACTGTAGCCCACATGGCCATCAATGCAATCATCATTATTTACTGTTTGACCAAAGCTACCGAATGGAAATTCGCTGATGTTCAGATTAAAATAGACATTTGGACATTTCCAATTTCTCTCGGGATTATTGTGTTTAGCTACACATCGCAGATTTTCCTGCCGACGTTAGAAGAAAATTTGATTGACAGAAAGAAGTTCAGTTGCATGATGCACGCGACCCACATCGCCGCAGCCGTGTTCAAGGCCGTCTTTTCCTACATTGGTTTCGTGACCTTTGGACACAACACCGAGGAAGTTATCACCAACAATCTCCCTACACAGACTCTCAAGATCATCGTCAATGTTATTCTGGTAGTCAAGGCTTTGCTGTCATATCCACTGCCGTACTTTGCAGCGGTTGATCTGATCGAGACGTCTTTCTTCCGAGGGCGTGGTGTTACCGTATTCCCAGTTTGCTGGAACGAAGAAAATGAACTGAAAATTTGGGCAATTCTGTTGCGTTTCGGACTGGTGCTCCTCACCATGTGTCTTGCCATATGGATCCCTTACTTCGCAATTTTGATGTCACTCATCGGTAGCTTTACGGGGACAATGCTGTCGTTCGTTTGGCCGTGTTTTTTCCATTTGCGACTAAAGTGGTACAGGCTGCGGTGGTACGAGAAAGCGGCTGATGTTGTGATCATTTTAATAGGATTTATTTTCGGTGGCATTGGCATATTTTACTCGGCGCATGCGCTTTCCCGGGCGATAAAGGGTCTCCCAGTAGATCCACAAAACTCTCCAATTCCGGTGGCGCCAAAGATTGTAAAACCGCTACCATAGTGTTCAGGTTTGAAAGTATAACACGGTGTTGTTATGTATGTGTCTCCGTTGTCATCAGAATGTCCTGGGTTTTTTCTTCTATACATACATGAGACCATTCCGATTTTTTATATTAAAAATATATTAACTGTTATTGTATTGTGGCATATTTACTAAAAATGTTCATACTACAACACATTGACCGGAACATAAATGAATTATTCACTTCTAACGAGTTAAAACTCTTTCTGATATTATACGCTGGCGACCAAAGTCTTTTTGCAACCTCCCAAATAGCTCTGCAAATGATGTTAACCAACATGAAAACTGACTGCAATACGTGGCAATTAAAAGTCAGCCAAAACAAAAGTTTTATTTTATGAAAAACAAACCCACATCCAGATAAACTGATATCGATATTTTACTTTCTGTGAAAAACTAGAAGTCGTTTGATTGTTCAAATATCTAGGAGTTTACCCCTTTAAAAAATGACAGTTTTTACAGAACACATCAGATCACGCTTCTAAGTCAATGCATCGATTATTGTCTTATTATAACAGACTTCAATAATAGAATTCAGTACAAAAAGCAAACTAAAACTATTCGACACCCCAGTTGCATCAATTTTAAACTACTACTCATCCGAAATATGGGGCATAGCGCGAACATTCGATAAAGAAGCCGTGCACTTGAAATTCCTAAGGAAGATATTATGCGTAAATCAGTCAACTAATCCCAGCGCTCTGTGCGAGGAATTAGGACGAATTTCATCCGAAGAAATACACAAAATAAATATCGTCAAGTACTGGTTTAAACTGCTATCGTGAAATGAAAGCATCCGGCTAACATACAACATGTTAAAAACGATGCAAACATCGGTAATACTCACAGCAATCAAAACTTGGCTTGGCACGTTGAATACATTGTGGAAAATATTTGAATGTCTGAGCTCAGCCAAAACATTACTGAAGTACAATTACAAATTTGTATACAAAGGATACACCACGTCTCTTATCGTATTGCTTATTTTAACACCAGTTTGCGCTTGAATCATATTTTGATCAAATAAATCATCATAGCATATCTTTCAAGTAGATATGGACCATAATATCGAAAGAGAAAATCGCAATTGTTTATTTTCCACAATGAACGCAATAGAAAATGAATACCATTTACTACTAGAATGTCCAATATATTTGCCCACCTACGAATTTGTTTAAGCCTCACTATTAAAGATGGCCAACAATTAATAAATTTGCGAGATTAATGTCTAGCGAAAGTAAAAAGTGAAATTATAAGTGCTGCGAAATATATTTACGAAGCAAATAATTTAAGACGACATCTCGAATAGTAAATATATATTTAACCGGTAATTAATGAGTTATCGTGCTGTTAACTGAATATAGTTGTAAAAGTAACCATACTAATCGGTTGCGTATGAGTTATGACGATAGAGCCCAAACATAATCTTATAAAAATTTAAGTTGTTATCATTTGTAATGTGTTACCTTCTTTATTCTAGTCAGATGTTCGCAACAAATCAATGAAGCCAAATATAAGATCGTTCTGAAAAGCACTTGTGTGGCTAAGGATGGTTTAATAACATGGATTTGTGTTGACATTGATATGCCATTATTTGTTTTAGATGTATATATGTACGCTGTATATACACATCATGCATGTATGTATTTAATGATATAACTTAGATATATTTAGTTCTATAACTGTAAAATTGATATATATGTATGCTAGAAATGTGTATAAAATTACATGGTCAGGCACATTTACCCATAAAACATTTATCCATAGTGTGTATTCGATTTTATTATGTTTAAGTTCATTAATAAAACAATTGTATTATGTTAGTATGAAACTGTGCATTACTTGATTTACTTGATTTCTTAGACTGCGAGTACAGTAAGGCATTAATACAAACTGCAACATACCATCTCAAATTAGGTTCCACGTAAATAATTTATTTCAAGTCGTTTATTTAAAATATTCCACGTAAATAAATATGTTTTAAAAATCAGTATCAATATGTTCCTCCCCCTACTGCAATTTCTTCTAATCGTATGTATTGTAAATAAATTAGTAAATATTAGATGTGCGGTTGCAAGATTAGATTCAATATGTATTCCCTTCATAACTTACCATGTTAATCAGTTCATAATATTATCGTCCAACTTGTATCTTCTATCATTACTTATAAATTGTTTAATGCATATACATGTATAATGTAGGTTTTGAGGCTTGTATAATCTGTACTGCTGAATAAATATTGTTGTTGTTGATGATGATGATTTCGCACCAGTTGCTATTATTTACGCGAAAAAACGCATATTATGTGATCTATTCATGGTGTTGTTGGTGATCTTATAAATGGAACAACCTTGTAAAAGGCAATATACTTAGTAAATTGTAACTTTCCTTTAAAGAAAGAAAACATGTTGTTGTTTTGTTTTGTTTTTAATTTCATTTAATAATATATACAAACACAAATACACAAATACACATTCTTATTCTTAATTCTTAAATCAAACGTTCATTAAAAAAGAAATTCCAACCATCCGCGATATTGTAAATATCAAAAAATAATTTCGCATAAAAAAGCTCATGCCTTTTATAAATTAATATTTAGCGAACATTTGCATAATGACTATTTACGCCAGACGAGTTACACGTGACAAATGTCAAGTTCATGATTTAAGAAACAATAATAACAGTGTGTATATTACAAAAAAGATTCTAATGTCTAATCATACACTTGTTTCAAATTGACTACTCGTGTATTCGATAGTCAATAAATAATTTATACACATCTTACTGTAAAGCACTATGTTTTGTATACCTGGAAATCGTAATAGTTAAATAAATACATGTTCACTTTAATTCATGCATACATGAATCCATATGGGAAAATTAATGTTATGCTTATACAATTACAACTGTCTTCTAGCAGTCTATTGAAATGTCCAAATGATCTATATGTATTTGTTTCACTGGTGTCGTTCCGGTCTCGGAGATTACAGTAAAAATAGTCGCAGTTGTGTCTAACATACAGCTGGTGCTGGTGTCGTAACAGGAGTCCGAAAGTTCCGCATCGCGTTCGTCATCTGTATAATCCACCACATAGGTGTCCGTCTCGCCATCGTCGTTTCGGTCATCAGTATGAATTGACGCAATTTGGTATTCCGCAGATGAGTTTGAAACCTGTGAATCGTTAGCTTTGATAAAATCGCGCTTGTCCTTGACTTTGTAGAATGAGGAACTATATGGTGAAGGTGGTATCGAGCTATCCCCTGCCTGAAGGCAGGCAAACTTTCGTGGTAAACTGAACAACCTCTTGAGCTGTCGAGCACCGAGATAACCACGTCTGGGCTGTGGGGTAATAGACACATGGTGCCCTGATGTCGAACGTTCAAAGTTTACAGAACAAACATCAGACAATTGGTTCGGACGTTCGGTCTTGTTGACTAATGATTTTTCTGCTGTATCTTCCATCTTGTAGATATTTTCGCACGAGTTTATTCTGTCCCTGAAGAGTCTGCCAAGTGAGGCCGTTGTTTCATCGCTTTTGATGGAATATCGCGCCGATGTCCCTGTGGTGCATCCCGCTGCTGACGCATGCTCGGAGAATACTTCGAGGATGTCTTGCGTGTAGTAACAATTGCTAATACCGTTGTAAGTCGTTTCGTTCTTATCAAGACCTTCCAAAATATCGAAAGTATTGTAGCAGTTGCTCATACCGTTATTCGTCGTGTCGTTCCTAGTCAGTTGGACGCTTTGAGTATCATCTTGGTTATTTGACGTTTGATTATGACAGATAGGACTCATGACATAACCCGTGCTTTCGTACAGAATATCCGGAGCAGGAGGGTTTGCTTGAATTTCGACACTTTGCACAGTGTGGTTAAACTTGAAAGCATTGATGTCTAGAATAACGTTACGGTCAATCTTATGTTTTTGCGACTCGAAAGGTGTGCTAGAGATTCCCACTATACATTGGAATGGTGCGAACGTGCTGGAGATGGCATGATGACGCTTTGCAGCCGGTGTTGATATACTTTTCTGTCCGTTTCTTTTGTCCTTTTTCGTCGATTCTCCTCGGAACTTTCTGACTATCCAACTACCGAGATTAACTGGAAAAAAACCCATTTCATTTATTCTCTATTAATATAACGGAAGCGGTGTAAAAGTATTTGTCATTTTATTCTGCATAAGTATGGTATGGTATAAGTATAAAAGAATACGTTTCGTCATTGGATATGCATTTATTGTGTTGAAACAATCTTTCAGTTCATGTATTATTTATGTGAGTGTTTAATGATCGTGTTATTGTTTTAAAATAACAACGTTTTTATCAGAATAATTATGTAATGTTAGAGAGACTTACGTTTGTTTCTTTTTGTAGATGTAGCCCCATTTTCTACTTTCTTCTCAGATGTCCTCTCCTAAAATAAATGTAATATGAGCATTAATAAAATAGTTCACCCATTACTATACAGTGTATTTTATTGTTTTGACTAAGACAAAACTTAGCATACTGTTAAGAATAGATATAATGCATGTATATGTAAGTTGAATCTGTCCATATTCGAAAACGCATGCTATGAGTTGAATAAGTGTACGTTATAAACACACATGCGTTTTTTTTCACAGCGATACCAGTTGTTGTGTAATAATAAAATGCGATAAAAATGTTACACCTATTACAATATATTTTATATTTCATTTTGCTAAATAATATGTCCTTAAGAAGCGATCTTTGTAAAATGTGTAAATAATTCTGGACGGCTGCTTTAAATTAATAACCTAGAAAACAAAACATCGGATTGCACGTACCTTTCTGCATTGTCGAAGCAGTAGAACTAACAGAAGGCCGACGATGCCAGTGCCTACAGCTACTGTGAGCCCTAGGGCAATGCAAACCGCCCTCGTGATGGCTTCAGTTACCATGGTTATCTGAGCTACAAATAAAAAATGTACCAATATATAGGTATATTGATCATTGGCGAATATTTCTTTTTATCTTACTATGCATTTCGAAATGTCCTGAAATGAATTCAAAATTGACATGTAAATCATAAGTTTAAAATCAACATTGAAATATATTAAAGAAAACGTTTGATTCATAAACTGAACTAATTGAATAAGCATTATGATAACGGATATCTTTTTTCAATAGAAACCATCGCGTTTGTTTTTTACCTTTGTTTCTTGTTGCTTATCAACAGAAAGAGTGTATAATACGATTATAATGTATACACAAATAGTCACACAATAAACAGCAAGTTTGATTATGGCGCATTGAATGATTCCAATTACTTTCCCCCACTATTTATAATAATGTATTGAGAACATTATGTCGGCGCAAAAGGTCACACGGTTTACTCGCTAATCATACCATTATCTACTCAATAACCAATTAATAAACATCATTGTCAGTATAATTTGAGTAGAAGATTAAGGTGTGAAAACATATTGGTAGTTAATAGTTGAGTAAATAAATGCATTTTGTATGACATTGTGATTCCAATCGTGTCTGATTGGTATTACATAATACTTAATATAATACGATTAAGTAAAGTAATCAAATAATATTGTAATTAATAACTCGAACATAATATCAATCACGACTATTTATACTTATTAAAGTTATATTAAGAGCTTGCGTATTCATATGCGTATGAAATTAAAAAAAATACGTTTTAGATATGTTTTTTTTATAATTTCAAAAACAGTATAAAATATACTCATACTCAGCAAAAACTCATTATAAGCTGTTATCATAGACTTTGTTGTAAATGCTTTTCGAAAAAATGCTTTTCGAATCAGCGCGTGCAAAAGCAAAAAATGCGTGCACAAGACAACACCGCTTAACAAAGGTTAAAGATCATGTATACACATGTATACGCACACAGACATACATTGAATATATTACATTTTTTAAATTGCTTGCAGGTCATCTCCACGACGTCATGTTGAGAGGCTTATAATACCGCGAAGCCTTGGGTTACTTTAAAACTTAATGGGCAGGCTGGTCTGGAGCTACGCTTGTCGCATTGACACATTGGCAACAATTTAAATTCACACATAATAATGCTGTTTACGAGAGTGGGTATAGTGTTGTCTCCGTAAACTTCAAGCAGTCATGTGCCGTGTTATAAAATCTGCTGTAGCGAGAAATAAATGCATCACGGGTTTCCGGAATAATTTCAAAAATAGAAGTTTTACCCAGTCATTCCTGTTTTCGATTCAACGGCCATTATACTGGTGGGTGTTTTAAAATGTAAGACATACTTTGAACTCGTCAATTTCCAAAATTCCTATGATAAGGCTTATTAACCCTTTGCATGCTGGGAAATGTGTCGTCTGCTAAAATGTCGTCTGCTGAATTTGTAAAATAAGCATTTTCTTCATTTTTTTTCAAAGAATACTATCAGAATAGCAAACAGTTTGGATCCAGATGAGACGCCACGTTCTGTGGCGTCTCATCTGGATCCAAACTGTTTGCAAAGGCCTTTAAAATTCAGCTCCAGCGCTTTAAAATCGGAATTTGCATTGCATCCGACTGTCTCGTAGCTTGAAACTGATTAGATTACAGCTTATCGCAGTAACAACTTAATCAAACCACATTCGCTCGAAATAAGCCAATAAATGCGTTTCAATAGTTCAGTGTAATCTGAAATTGTCGTTTGTTTTGTAAACAAAATAAACACGTCAATATTAAATAGCCTTGTCCGATTATTTGCATAAATAATTGTCTTAGTAAAATAAACAAGGCGTTGACTTGCAAAGTGACGACGAGTACGTAAACAAGAGAGTGTTCTGTTGGAAAGTTTAAATGTGTGTATGAACGGAATGGAATTGGGTTTCTTTTAATATTTCGTGGGTTTTTATAGTAAAAAAACATACATTTTTTCATAAAAGTTCAAAGATGGTTGGACAATAGTACCATTCTTTTGTGGAACTGAACATCTTTCAGGTAAGAAGATTTATTTCAGGTCTAGAAAAGTTATAAGGTTTTTAAAAAAGCAGATTTTCTCTTCTCTGTCAGGTTTGAATGACACTCTTTTCTTGTAACGGCCGCGTGAATTGTAATTTTTGCGATACTAGTACTTATTATTTTTTATATTTTATACGATGGAGTATATGTATCATTAAATGGTTTGAGATAATATTCCAATAAGTATTCCTGTGTTTTATAAAAACTGCATGAGAAGCAAATAAATGTAGTGAAAAGTCCCAATAAACAACGGGAAAAGACTCCGTAATTGGACAATATTTTTGTTATTTCATTAATTGCATAATCTGTTTGCATTTAATGTTAATTTCAAAACATATTACAATTTATCATTGTTTATCTGCAAATTAACTTCCATTTGATGTTCCGATGCGAAGCTATTAAACCACTTATATGTCATAGCTCGGCTAACTAGTTGTTAATTGGTCTATGAAAATTATTTCTGAAATATATATGTAAGTCCACTTTTTAAATATTATCAAAAGTTATTCATCTAAACTATCCATGTTTATACTTTAAACAAGTAAACTCTTTTTATTTTCGTGATCTATACTGCATTATTTTTATGTAATTTTATGACTACACCGATAACATGTCAACTCAGTGACTCGTAAGTCATTTATATGGCTGGGTAGTACAATGTTTTTATAAATATTTTTGCTTATTATAATATTGATCGTATTATTGCTGTAAATACCAATGATTATTTATGTACTATGCGTCACTTTAATAAAATATTCAACATTTACAACACATCATTATCTTAATAATCGACAGAACGGAAGAAAGAACGAATACATATCTGGAATGAAAACACTACAAGGTATTGATACATTTGACAGTTATTTAAATAATGATGTGAGTTGTGTAAATATGGATATGGTATATCTTGTAATGTGAATTAAAGGAGGAATTCTATCATAAGTGAGATAAATTAACGTGCCTTCATATAATATATTGACACTGCACGTTTAAACAATAGTGGCAAAGTTATACTCGGTCCGACAAGGATGAAAAAGTTAACTCACCGGTAAATAGTATACATGTTATTGACATGCTATACATGTACGGTTCTAAAAATGTTTAACAATAGGAAACGTTAATTCTTTATTCTGAACTGAAAATGTATCTATTTTGTAATTTTGCCCAAGTCCGAATTCATCACAGTGACCTTAATTTGTATAATTAGTTATTAGCACTTTTCAGATCCACTGCTTGTGTATGTTCGAATTCAATTAGTCTGAAATGAGTCGTTTTAGATTTTAGATTTAATATTTCTGCAGCAGGTCATTGTTTTCAGTGCATTTAATGTAGTCTTTTTCGAACAATATTTGAGCAAACAGGTCTATGTCTATGGCAACCATTGATAGACCGTCACGCCAGCGGTGATTTCTATATTTGATCCGGTGTCTCATATGAGCGCCGGATACGCGGCAAACATGTTAGCACATATGAAATACCGCATAGCGCGGTTCTGGAAATTGTAAGCGGCACTGAACTCTGGGATTCCACGTATTTATCTTTAGTACAGACGGGAACAACATACGATTTTCATAATTAAGTAAATGATTAAAAGGGAAACTCTTCAGTTTTTCCCTTTTTTCAAAGTGCTCATCCGACGCCTATTTGAAAGTTTTCACAGTTTGCCTAATTCGATGATTATGTCCAGTCAGCATTCTGTTAGCTGAATGCAATATTTGTATCCTCACAGTTTGAAAATTAACGGCAACATGCCAGTATTAACACACAGTCTGCCATTTTTTGGTCTTTGTGATAGGATGTCAATTATTTTGGCAAACTCAAAATGAGTAACGTTATCCACTCAATATTAAACAATTGACACGTGAAAAAAATTGGTGTTTAAAACACGCGGCTTGAATGGTTGAATGCATTGTATGAAATTTACCACTGTATTTACACTGTTAACCTGAAGATGCTATGATTTTGTGAATATATTATACATAAACGTGATTGTGGTATTGACTTGCGCATGTGATTTGTGTGCGCAATGACATATTCAATATGTTTAACTATATATAACTCACGTGATATAACATGTGAGTTATATATCAACAATGACAATTGGTTGTTGACATTTTTTTAAAGCGTTACTAGTAGCACAACTAATTTACGCCTTTAATGACCATGCACTTGTTGTTTCTTGACCGATCAAGCAATTTTTGTTATTTTTTAACATGATCCTTTAAAAGAAACTTGATAAAAAATGTGTACTCTGTTTTCATATTTTGTTAGCGCTGAAATTCCTAACATTTTGTTACGTTGCTCTTTTGCAGGTTAACAACAACAACGACCAATGCGTATTTCTTTTAAATTTGACCAAAACAAAAATAAACGGCGCAATCACGTTGCTTTGTGCAAAATAATGTTATACTTAGTAGACCATTATAATGGGACCATTATTACAAACATTCAAATTGTTTTTGCATTTCTAAAGATATTTTCATGCGGAACAATATGTTTTGTAATTCCTTTAATTTCAACTTGATATAGTACAAACGCAACATGAATGTTTTTGTTGGAGATGATGCGGTTTGTAATTACGCTAGTGAAGACACATGCAGAAGAAAACCACAATAAACAGCCGTGTCGTTTACGTTTTGCAGGAAATTTACAGAACAAGTGAGCCATGAAGCCAATAAATGTAGCCAAACACATCGCATTCTTGATCTGGACACTCCATATGGCTACCGGAAGTGACGTTGTCCTCGGAGTTCTGGGAATGCCAGCGTTTATTGAATGTCAACTTGCGGTGTCTGAAACTCTCGTCTGGCAGATTCAATTTGGACCAATTATCGCGATGAACGGTAAAGTCCTCAACGAGAACACGACGAAGTACGTTGTACAAAAGCAGACGGGATTTAGGGAGATACTTGTAATTCATGACGTCAGTTTGGACGATGATCGAATCTACCAGTGCCAAGAGATAACAAATAGATCCGCCATAGATGCAACGAAACTTAATGTCTTGGGTAAGTTATGGTAATTTTAAGATATTCTGCTCAGTTTATAATGTGCATTTTTAATGCGTATGTGTTTTTTCTTAATGGGACTACACTGCCTGTAATTTCACATAATATATTATAACTCGCAATATTCGAAGCCATGATAGTGTTAGGAAACGCTCTTGTTACAAAGTAGGTGCATTAACATTCTGACGCAAGTAAAAACTGAAATCTATGTGGTCGTGGAAAATACAACCAACGGAATACTGTGCTTACAGTTCTTAATTATCGACCAAGTACAAACCCACAAAAACTTATTCTTCAGGTGTTTGATAACGATTTCAGAACAAAGAAGTTACGTTTTTATTTGTACGTAGGTCATTCATACCATTGCAAAGGAATGCAACTTTGAACTCTGTTGTGTACTTTTCGGAGCGAATAACAAAGTGATGAGAGAAAATAGTTCGTTTGATATTTGCAATATTTATATTGATTTACTTGTTTCTCAATTATAAGTCAAACCAGCCGCCATGAGACTTGTGAAGCCAGACCAGCCGCTACTGGAAGGTCAAAAAGCAGTTTTCTCGTGTGAGGCGGACCGAGCGAAACCACTTCCCGATGTACGATGGTTTATAAAAGGTGATTTTGATTTTTGTAATGGCGTACGTTTGCTTTCGTTCTCATCACATATACGATTGACCAGCGGGCAATTATCATTCAATAACTAAGTTGACGAATCCTGGGTTAATGCTTTTTGACCCGCGTCATGAGAAAATGGTTTTGTTGTCATATGATGCCAGCGTTCCTACAGAACAGCACGTGACCGCAAAATCTTGCCTGCCATAAAGCGGACAACATAGCTCCTGAACAGACTGCCGGTTTGCGCAGGATTGTCTGGAGCTATAAAGGTCGCATGTGGCAAAAGACCCATTTTCCTTTTTAGTTAGATAGGAGGCATATCTTACAGAAAAATATTCGTTTTTGTGGACAAGTTCGTTGATTTAACTTATTTTTCGAAAGTTTTGCCCTTGCTTCATAAGGCAAACATTAAATGATTGCTACATTTACAAAGACTTGTACCCAGTGGGCATCAAACGTTGTGCGAACGTTGCCGAAACGTTATAATTAGGTCGCAACGTCGGCAACAATTACCGAACGTTGCCATAACGTTGCATACAAAACGTTACCAGGACGTTTCATCATAACGTTGCAAGGACGTTTCAGAAACGTTGCATTCTGGTTGCGACATTAGTAACCACTTCCAAACGTTTCTGCAACGTTGCACGCGAAACGTTGGTCGAACGTTTGAAAAGGACGTTGCAACAACGTTGCTTATAGGTAATTGTGCACTTTTAAACCCAGTGGGAACCCAAACGTTGTTGCAAAGTTGTATTTAGGTTGCAATCAAACGTTGCAGTTTGGTTGTCACAATGGTGTACATGTATATGAAAGTTTTCCCGACGTTTTTTCCAAACGTTGGTGCAACGTTGTATTTAGGTTGCATTCAAACGTTGCAGTTTGGTTGTCACAATGGTGTATATGAAAGTTTTCCCGACGTTTTTTTTCCAAACTTTGCTGCAACGTTGTATTTAAGTTGCATAAAAAAACAAAAACAAAACACTATTTACTGCCAACCGCTCTTTCGAGTATTATCGGCAGATATGCACACTGTCGAGTCCGTTTCCTAGAAAGAACCAGTACTTGTCTAAAGAGGAGATAATAAAACGCGCCCCGAGTAGGAATCGTACTTTATAATAATACAGTTCATGCATAGCATCAATGAAAATATGAGTTCTTGTAAATTTTAGCAATTCAATTTTTTTAATTTTACAGATCAGTTGCTTAAACTTAAAGATGCTAAAGATGAACTTTTACTCAAAATCGCCGGATAAAATATTTTGTTTAAGTTATGTTATGCATTAAAATAGTAGAATCTAGTT
Organism: Dreissena polymorpha; assembly: GCF_020536995.1. Classification (NCBI taxonomy): domain Eukaryota; kingdom Metazoa; phylum Mollusca; class Bivalvia; order Myida; family Dreissenidae; genus Dreissena; species Dreissena polymorpha. The sequence continues at coordinate 32,316,011 of NC_068370.1, forward strand.
TCAATTTTTTTTTAAATAGTCAACATTTTTGTCTAAAACTTTCAACTGTCGCCGTGTTGTAGTGGATGAGGTGTCCGTCTAGCGATCGGGAGTTGGTGGGTTCGATTTCCACTCGGGGAGCGTTTCATTAACTACTCTATAGATATCAAATATTGGTTCTTTCTAAGAAACAAACTCGAAAATGCCCATAACTGCCGATACTAATCGAAAGAGCGGTTGGCAGTAAATATTTTTTTTTCATTTTATATTATTTAAAAAAATAGAATTAAAAAAAACATGCGTTTTAATGCGACCTTAATACAACGTTGCAGCAACGTTGGGAAAAAACGTCGCAGCAACGTTGGGGAAAAACGTCAAGAAAACTTACATATAGACCATTGGTACAACCAAACTGCAACGTTCGAATGCAACCTAAATACAACGTTGCAGCAACGTTTGATGCCCACTGGGTAGTTGTTCACTGACAGAATCTGTGATTAGCAGAATTTTAAGTTGCACCAATGAAACCATATTTTTTATTTCGATTGTTTTGTGAATTTATACAATGTATCGCTTGCGTTGTAGACGTACACGGCAATATAACGGAGATTGCTGGTCATGTCACAGACACAATGTATATCAACTCTACCGGGACTCGCACGAACACGTGGAGAGTTAACGTAACACGTGACATGTTCTTAACGTCACTCGAATGCAACGTGTCAGTTTCTGTGTTGTACCAGGAGGCAATGGTAGTAGACCTTGACATTTCGCGTGAGTTGAATTAGATTAGAAATAACCGATTCGAATAACAACAACAATAACACAAACCGAAAATCTTTTAGAAATTCCATATCATTAGGCGTAGTTAAAATCAATTATTGCAAATGCAGAACGAGACGGGAGCTATTTTCTAAGGACACACTCAGATTACAAAACGATTGTGAATTTAGAATGAAGCTTTTCAACAGTATAATTACATTTTGAGTTATTTAACTTATTTTGGACAAAAATCGCAGACTTGGTTTGAAACAAATGTATGTTTAAGATGGACAGATTTATTCAATTTGTTTTAAAAAAGGTCTGCGTCAAATATCTTTAGTTTGAGTTTACAAATACAAAACAATTGAACATACAGTACTATATATTTTCAAAGTTTCAATTACCGGTAGTAATTAGACACTCATGTTCCATGTATTTACAGCCGTAAAATTTATTTCAGTCATTCCTGGAAAACCGATGTTCATAGATTTCGATGGAAGTTTTGACGCAGGAAGTCCGAAAACTTTCGTATGCGTTAGCAACGGAAGTAGACCAACTGCCACCATTTCATGGTCTCTCGATGGCCAGCCAATGGGGGAGTTTGATTTTGTGGTCATTCCGCAGTTGAACGGCACCTCCAACGTTAGGTCGACGGTGCGTCGAACTCTGTCACGTGATTTCGACGGCTCAACCCTGACATGCGCAGTGACAAATAAGGTTCTCGAGGCGCGCGGGCTTCCTCCATTGATGTCTCACATAACACTTCGAGCATCTTGTGAGAATATATATTTGTAATAATGATGATAATGTATTATCGTTTAACTTCTGTTGAGGTTGTT